>NC_056730.1:976809842-977109842 GCF_019279795.1 Protopterus annectens | reverse complement strand
AATATTGCTATTATAAACATAGTTCTTTTATATATAGTATTATTATATATAAAACTTTATACGTTGTGTTATCTTCATTTTAGGAGCTGAATAGGTTTTGTGGTTCCAGATGAATTTTATTTGGTAGGAGAGGGGTCAAAATGGCTCATTTGATAGTGAAGGTTGTAGACCCCTGTACTAGAGCAAGGCAAGATGAAGTAGGTGAGGAGTCCTTCCTTGCCAGGTTACAAAAACAGACTGTCTTGAGACTTCTCTCTCATCTGGTATTAAAACATCATTTTTGTCCTAGATTACAGACCGACATCACATACATCTGGTCATCTGACTTCCGTTTCCCATGCTACCCCCCCCATGTCAATAATACACACAAACATAGAGCTTGCCAAGATCTGCTGCAGCTTCTGAAAGTCATAACACAATGTCAAAATTCCACCCTTCCAGAGTAGCAATTAGTTCACCACAAAGACAATACAGAGAGCTTCTTAGAACAGGCTTTTTGTCTTTGGCTGCATTGAGAACTGTAAGATACAAACTTTATGACATAAGCCAGGTAATCTAATTTCAAACCATTTTCAAAGATAGCTGGACTAAGATTAACCCCTTCTCTTCCAGTATCCTTTGTTACAATACATACATTTCAACAGTTACAATAATACATGTATATTTCTTCCTCTGTCCAGCAGGACACACTGTTCATACATTTTTAACACAAGCAACTTTAAAAATACATTTTCAGCATAAGCATCAGTACAAATCGGTGTGATATACAAATGACATGTAATTCTTTACAAAATTCCAGCTAGCTGGGCTGTCATATGTTACATATCCACTGCACTACTTCTCCCAGCATAACTAAAAATAACTCACATAGTCACACTTGCCTATGAGCATACAGATTATATGGATGACCAACAAAGGTGCATTTTGTGGACTTTATGATTAGTTTGAAAACTGCATTAGAGATAAAAGAAAATGTGAGAGGAATAATAGAGATTATTTATAAGAAGGGGAAGAGAGATTATGAATTGGAGACAGCTGACACTGAATAATGAAGCTTTTTAAATATTTATGAGAATAATTAAAAAATGTTGGGAAAGTTAATTAGAGAGATTATTGGCCATGGTATTTATGTTATAGAAGGTAGAATTGCTAAAGATTTGTTATTAATTATGAAAGAGGTAGTTAATCATATTAATGAAGGAAGAGGGAAGAACTGCTATAGGTGATATAAAGAAGGTATATGATAATATAGGCCATGACAAGATGTTTGCAACATTTGAAAGTTATGCGACAGGGGAGAACACTATAAACGTGGTTAATCTGCTTATAAGTTTTCATTTGCAAAGGTAGATGATTTGTTTATTAATGAAATTAGGATAAGAAGGAGTTAAAGCAATGGTGTCCTTTGAGGGGCATTTTGTTTGGACTTGTGATGATTGCTGTTTTGTGACTGGAAGGTGTATTGAAGAAGTATATACAATACTGAGATTCCTTTTATGTATTATATGCTGATGATTTACTAATTATTGTAAAGGTAAGGGATGGATAAGAAAAGGTATTCTGGAAATTGGTTTTAAAACAATAAACAAACCAATTACAAAACAAACAAATATTTACATAGGTCCACAGCTGATCAATTCATCAAAGTTATACATCAACAACAATTAGTATTTTTCAAGCAAGTCTTTATGTTTAAGCCAAGATTTATATGAATATGTAATATCAGAAGTTCTCAACTGCATAGTATGCAATTCACTACTGCAAACTATTTTTGACATACTAATAAACTCAATACTAGAGGGGATAACTATTTTTCAAAGTTTTGTAATTATTTTTCTGGCTATAGCAAAAATAGACTGAAGAAGAGGCACTTGGTTTTTTTGTAATTATCTCAGGAATTGGACCATTAAATAAAACCAAAGATTTAAAGATATTATATCTATCTGCCCACAGAGCCTGAATAAAGTTATTAATTTCTTTCCAAAAAGGGGAAATTACTTTACATTCATATACCATATTATGTCCAATCAGCTATTACTTCAGAATCACATCTCCAGCATTTAATTCTATTTGATTAATACATAACTGCCATTTTGCTAGGAGTGACAAAAGCTCTGTGTAAAAATTTCCAAATTAAAATTTCCAGTAAAATGAAGATGTAGTTTTATCTGCAGATTTTAATATTAATTTCTTATATTCTTCACAGAAGTCTTCATTACTAATTTTTGAGTAGTAGTTCCACTACGAATTGTCTAAATATGTGAAATCTAACTTATGAATTGTATAAATTTGTGACAAATATGATTTTTCATTACATTATTATTGACATTTATTAAGAATTCCAATAATATGGGGACACATTTCTTTTCTAGGTTAATTACCGTATTTACCTCTGAGTTCACATAGTTTCTAAATATTTGAAAAAATAACCAATTCTCAGAATTTGGATTGTATTTGGACTTTAAATTTTCAACAGTATATATATATATATATATATATATATATATATATATATATCTGTACTGTTTAAGAAATTATGCCAATAAATTAAATCACTTTGTTGTTTCAATACTAGCATTTTTGTTGAAATTGAGAGTTTCTAAGCAGTCATTTTTATATGCAGTTGGAAACCTAGAAAACAATAAGTCTTTACTACAATGGTTAGAATATGTGAATTTTTGGAAAGAGGAAATTATGTTATTTAAATAGGGAATTTGAGAAGCGGGCGCAATACCATTTACACAAAAATATTTTAATAATCAGATAAAACTGTTAGGTACCATTTGTTTACAACTGGTTGTGATACGTTTTATTATTTACTATTAACATTTCTTGATGTATTTGTTTCCATTTTGAATCATAAGATGACTGTATGCACTACACTAACTTTTACAATTGTTGATGCAGCATATAATTGAGCATCAGGGAATCCTATTCCACCATTATTACGATATCAAAACAATTATAGTGGAATATTTATCTTCTTCATCAATTTTTTGGTGGAGATAGTACTAAAGATTGTAACGCAAACAATATTTTAGGGAGAATATCTTAATAAGCATTAACTGTTCTTCCATGATAAAGAGGAATTTGTTACAATTTGTGACTAAACTTAACCATCTGCTGACAGTTTGTTTGCATCATTTCTTTACTATTAAGACATATCTATTAAGATATTTCATTTGATTGCTATTCCAACTGAAGTAAGAATATTTTTATATAAACTTTTTAATTTTGTATTAATCAGTAATGTACAGGTTTTATTATGATTAAATCTTAGGTTTGAGATTTCTTCGAAATGACTCAAAGAACTAATTATATTTCTAATGAATTTTCTGTATTTCCTATTGTTAGTAAAATATCAGCAAAGGGATCAATGTTTGGTTCAAAATCTTCTTCTATTTTAATATCATTAATGTTTTTATTGGATCTAATACTATTAGCAAAGGGCTCTGTAGCTAATGCAAAAAGTAAAGGTGATAATGGACAGCCTTGTTTTGTGCCTTTTTGTAATCTGAAGGAATTAGAAAGAAAATAGTCTATTTTAACATAAGCACAGGAGTTATTGTATAACTTCGAAATTAATGTAATTAGCTCAGGTGAAAAATTCTATACTAAAGTGCTTTAAGCAAGTACGGCTACTTAACTGAGTCAAAAGCCTTATCTAAATCAAGACTAATGGAAGAAAGTTCTTTTTTTATTTTTATTTGCATAGTCTATTAATATATGTATTCTTATTATATTATCCTGTACTTGCCTATTTAAAATAGATCCAGTCTGATCATTGTTAATTAGTTTAGGTATAAGTAGATTAATTCTGTTAGCTAAAATGGACATGAACATTTTATTGTCTACATTTAAAAGTGAAATAGGTCTGTATGATAAACACTTTCTAGGATCCTTATCTTGTTTTAAAATAGGTGATATAAGGGAATATTTACATGATGGGGGGACTTTAGCAGTTGTTTTTATTTCTCTATAGACCTTATCTAATATTTTAGCTGCATCATCCGGTAGTATTTTATATAGTTCTGGCATAAGACCATCTATGCCCGGTGCCTTATTTATTTTTTAACTTTTTTATTTGATTTTTTTATTTCCGTTAAAGTGAACCATCTGTCAGTTTTGCATGTTCACTTGTTAATTTATTATTTATACTTTCCCTTAGAAGAGTTGCAACAATACCATTAAGTTATTTGTACTATTTATATTTTCATAAACTATTTTAAAGCCCTCAAGAATACCTTTAATACCTATTCTACTTGCAGTTTTATTACTTATGTGTGTTATTATTTCTTTGATATGATTTAGTTTATTCATTTTCTTTGATCTTAGAGCAAGTTTGTGCAAGCTTAAAGGGTTTGCTTACTAAGGTTTTCCAGGTTTATTGAAACTTTATGATTTAGAATTTCAACGTATTTTGTATTTAAGTTCAGACAGACTCATAATGCCATTTGGTTTTAGATTTAACTTTAGTGTGTCTATTCTGGCCTGTAGCGTATTCAATTCTTTGCCCCATTCTCTTGTTTTACTAATACACCAGCCAGTAAATCTCCCATTTAAATAAGCATTCAGTGAATCCCACAGGGCAATTCTTCATCATTTATGTTTATTTCTAGGACATTTTTGATCCCTTTAACATACCAATCGTTGAATCCTTTTATTTTAATAATATACACTGGTGATCTCCTGTGATATACTAGTGTGTCAATTTTTAAAATAATATTAAAGATTATAGCATTACGGTCCAATAACGGACATCAAACTATCGAAACTTCTCTGACATGTGATAACAGATTGTTTGAGACAAAAATTTTAATAATATTTGTGTGTTCCATATCTATTTTAGTAATGGGCAAATTGAAGCGACTTTGTTTTCCTTAGCTCATATATATCCTTTAAATTCATTAGATTTACAAAATTTGTTTTAAGTACTTTGGTGAAGATGCGATTCTCTGCTTTCTATCTGCAGTGGAATCTTTGACAAAATACAATTAAACTCACCAGCCAAAATGACTTCACCTTTCACGTAATAGGCTATAGTGCCCAAGCAATTTCTGCACCTTTAGCTCCAACCCCCGGAATCTAATAAGAATTCCCTAATGTATACAGCTTTCTGTTCCACTTAATTATAACAATGCCTAACATACAATTTTTATCAACATAGGTATCTTTTACTTTAGGCATAATTGGGGAGTTCTTCCATAAAATGAGGGTGCCATTTCTTTTACCTCGAAAGCCATACCTTGATAAAACCAAATAATTTTTTAATCAAAGCTTATTTACATCTTTATTAAGTTAAGAGACATTCAGGTACTCTCGCAGCCTACCGTAATATCATACCACCACTTATATCTGCAACAATATCCACTGACTTTGCTGATTCCTGCAACAGGAATCATATAGCCTATCGTGTGAAAAGTTTAAGTACCTAGTCTCTAATTAATTCCTATGTCTGCTTTGCACCCACTGCATGAAATGTCCTGTATAAATTTTGCTAATTGAAAACTACTCATATGGAATGTTCTCATGTATATACTCTGTATTGCTTGTATAAGAATATCTTGATTTGAGAATGATTACTTATGTACTTTTTTTTTCAGCAATTGTATAAGCTGCCAATAATATATACTAAATGTCTTTATTAATGTAAATTCTGTATTGTATGTGAAATGCCTTATATGTGGATGTTTTCTCCCCAGGACTCCACTGAAAATGGGCACTTCTGGCCCAGTTGGACATTCCGGTAAACAAATGCAAATAAATAAATAAATGTGTTTCCTGTAGAAATACTATTTGAGCTTTATGTAAACGAAAGCATTTGAACAGACCCCCCCCCCCCTTTACTGGACTATTCAATCCATTAATATCAATAGGTACACATTTAAAATCAGACATTTATATAAGAGAAAGAAAACACAATTATAATGAAACTGTATTTATGTAGAGAACTTATTATATACTTTATATATAACAATATGACTTTGTCAGCTATGGACAAGACTTTTGAAACAAGTACAAAATAACTAATGGTATAACCCTAAAACATTCCACCATGGAATAACGTATTCCTAGTTTGTTGAAAAAGACAAACACACTACCTCTCAAGCTCTCCGTTAGACTAACAAAGTTTAGTTCATGCTTCTCATTCATATTAATGAGTCATATGTTTAGTATGCATCATCTTAAGAAAGCCTGTCAGTGAGTTATTTTGAATAAGAAAAGGTAAACAGGTGTTCAGAATCTTTATTACAAGCTGACCAAACAGATTAATGCTACAATCATCTTTCCTTGTACCTCACATTATCTCCCTGATCTACTTTAAGGAAGAAGTCAGTTATTATTGTCATATTTATTAATTTATAGGTCTGATTTTTTTTTTTATTTTTTCTATTTTATTTACTACGTGTAAAGTTGTTCATAGGATCCTAAGTTTATAAATGAATACCAGGCTAACTCATCTTCTGGGTCATTCCAAACACAGCCAATTACCCCATTTGAGAATCAAACCCTGAATGTTGTGTCTATAAGATGAACACCTTAACCACTATGTCAGCCTCCTACCCTTGCAGACTATTTTAGCTGTAATCCTAGTGTAGATTGTCATATAATATTTGATACTCTTTAATCTAGTACTACTGTGATAACCAGTCCTATTTATTCCTTAAATGTTTTGTCTAATAGTATCTGAACAAACATCTGAAAAATCTTCCCTTTTAAGATTCAAACTTTCCATAATAAATGTCCTGATATATGTCATTAAAGAGAGAGAATAACAGAGAAACATAATCCTAATTTTTTATCAGAAGTGTCATTCTATAGGCTAGTATATAAACTATCCTTTTGGTATACTGCAAAAATTCAGAACTATTTAATAACCGATAGTGTTTTATAATGCAATTCATTTTCTTTTGCTTATTTTCTAACTTGTATTCTTTGACATCTTAGCATGTGATTCAAAACATTATGATTATTTACTTTTAGACAGGAAGAAGTAATCTGGACAGTTCTTAGAATTTCAGAACTCCTGCAGCATCACAAAAGTACTCATCACTCTAAATTGTTTCAAGTTGGTTTTCATGATAAGGGATTGAAAATGAACAATCCACCAGTTGCAATTCACACAATAATTCTCAAATGTGAATCCAAGAACTTCCACACTACAAATCAATCACTCAAATCCCTCCAAACCTCCAAAAAAAATCATCTCAAAGTATCCCAACCATTAAAAAGCCACTGCACTAAAATAAAGAACATTTAATGATTCAGCAACCACTATTTGTATGAGGTGTTTAATAAAAAAAAAAAATAGACCGCCATTTTCTGAAGTCAACATACCACATAAACTTGCATTAAAAGAATCACAGTTATGTGTGATCTAGGTTTAACTTGTAAAAGTGAGTTTTACTCTATCATTCCAATACAAACTTTTATATATATGCAAAAAATCTATTTTTTTACACTTTGTTTATAATATAGCATGTCTTTACTGGGTGCTATTGCATGTCAAGTATACTATCAGTAAAATATATGAGAAAGTGTGCCAACTAGCATACATTTCATCATAATAATGATTAATTTTTAATAAGATGAACAGTTTAACCTTTTAAACTCTAACTGAAAATAAGTAGCTTTAATTTCATATACAGCTAAAAGAATCACTCAACATTTTACAAAGGGAACTAGTAACCATTTGAGGTCAAGAAAGAAGGAAAGAAAGAAAAATTATTTACCTTGTAAAAAGTAATATGCAGCAGCTGTTCATACGTATTCAAGCACTTATTTAAATTAATAAGAATTCATAATCGTGAAATACATTAATTTTCATTTGTCCTTCATTTTTTTTTTACTATTTTATCTTTTATTAACCAACCGTCTCTTGTTGCATTTATCTTCAAAGAAGTTGAAAAGCCCATGTCTTCTGTTTTTTTCTAGGATTTTATTTTTCTGTGTAAAGTCCACTGCATCTTTCAAGGTGTTAAAAATCTTCTTTCCTTCTGGAAGATGAAACCTTATTTTTGCTGGAAACAAGATCTGTGCTTTGATACTGTTGTTTTTTAAAGCTACTAACAAGTGGCACAAATGCTTTTCTCTTGGACATCACTAATGTAGAGTAGTCATTGTCAAATCTTCTAGTATATCCTTTAATTTTAACTATATAATTGATCCATGCAGCCTTTAAGACTAAATCTTTATCTTGACTTGAGAAAAATCTTACAATCACTGACCTTGGTGAAAGTTTTTTTTTTTTTTTAAAGGCGAGTTAGAAAGTGATCTATGTGCCCGTTTGATGACAAAGGCAAAAGCTTTAGGCAGGTTCAAAGCTTTAGGCAGCCAGGCATCAAAGAATTGAATTATACTGTCTCAGTCTTCTTTTTCAGGAATCTTGTAAATCCCAATGTTATTCCTTCCAAATCTGTTCTCTAAGTGTTCTATTTTATCCCGAAATAAGTTGTTTCATTTCAGAAGTTGTTCACAGTGTTATTCTCATTTTCAAGTAATCTTCCATCAAAATCAGACGCTGCCTCTTCTACATTCGAGATATGTGATGATTGTTGTTTAAGAGATTCACTCATAGGTTCATAGGTAGGTACTAGGCTATTGGCCCTAGGGCCTATATAAGCCTAGCCAAAAAGGTACCTTGGCTTTCTTCTTTACTACTGTCCATTTTGCTTTCTAATTTATCTGTCATTACAGGGATTTCACTGATGTTACTTGTATAGCCTGTATGTCTTTTTTCATAGTACTGTCCTGTACACTGGGCTTAGAGTGCCTCATTCTGAGACAATTAGTTCTTCCTAGGTTTGTTGACAGAAAAAAGCAGTTAAAATAGTTTCAAGCTTATTTTGGAGGGCTTGGTCAAGATGTTGAGCAGTTAACAGCACTGTTTTTAGCTCTGTTTCACTATAACATCTCTGACAGGATTTTTTTCTTAAAAACTCAAAGTTTCAGAAATTGGTCATTTTTGAAGAATGTTGGATTAAATATGAATAAAGAAAGTGAAAGGGTTCTGGTGAAATAGTTAAAATAGCTGGCATATATATTCATAAGGTTGAGTTTAATTTATTAGGTATAGAGTTTAGAAGTTATTATATATAAGAAAGCAATTAAATAATTCATTATTAGATACTAAGAATGTTATGTATATTAAGACTTTTTTTAATTTGTCATACAGTAAGACGGTTTATGAATTCATTTGGTTTGTTTAGATTAATTGGGTTATATAGGAGGATTTTTCCCCCAAAGAGTTGGAGAAAGAGCTTTTGGAATTATTTTTTATGTTCATTTGGGGTTCTAGCTCAATCCAATTAAGAGAAGGGTGTTATATTGCGATAATAAGGAAGGTGGATTAGAGTATAAAAATCCTGTAGTACTTCCAGCTTAACTGCATGTTCACTGAATTTTTAATAAAATGCATAGTGGGGTGAAAGATTGAAGGTAAAATAATGTAGGAAAAGTATAAAGGAATGCGGAAACTAATTGGAAAAAAAGAAAGATATGTGCAAGTGAATGAGAAAAAATTATGAAGTTGTTAAATTATGGGCTTTGAAGCGTTTGGCAAGAATGGATAGGAAAGAGTGGTATGAAAGTATAATGGGAAGTTTTACTATTTTAAAATGTAGAAAAATGAAGATAAGATTAAAAAGACAATTAAAAGAAGGCAATATTTACAAATGTTTTAGAAGTGAAAGATTTTTGTAAAGATTAATGTTGAAAAAATTGCTTGTTAATGGGGATATGAAGTATAAACAAAAATAAGTACTGAGTAGGGTATATAATGTGGAAGAAACAATGGAACACTTATTTGCTGAATGTGTGAGAATCAAACAGATCTGGGGTTTATGATACAAGGAATTTCAAAAAGAAATACTTAATGAACTTGAGTTGGACATGTTGGTCTATGGATGCTATAAGGATTTAAGAGGAAAAATAAAGATCTTTTCGATAGATTGTTGATCAGTATAATTCGGAAAATATGGAACATGGGGGTCTATATCACTTTGTCAAAAATCAACTGAGTGAACCTGGAGCAGAGTATTATCTGCAGAGTACTGAATATAAAAATCTAAAGGCAAGCAATAATGTAACTATACAGTATTTTTTTAACATGTATTCGGCATAAAAATTACATTTTTATTGAGATCCCTTTTTTTTGTTCTTATATGGTATGCTACGGTACACAAAATTAACCATATTTTTTAATCAGGAAATAAACTGCTGCTGCTCCTTTGTCTCTGATGGTACAAACAAAATGTTGTTGTGTCTTTCAGCTTTTCCCGGTTAGGGGTTGCCACAGTGGAACTCCGGTCCACTAATGATTGGTAGTTGATTTTTACGTGCCGAGTTACCAGCCCTGAGGCACAACCTTCAACGAAGGTACGCCCATTCACGCATGGCTCCACGCAGAAGACGCTCTAGCTGAGAATCAAACGGGGGTGTTTACTATCCAATTATTTCAGTAAAAGTCCAGGAAAATGTCATGAGAATATGTTAAAAGAGTTTTTGGCGACACATATATTTATACGCAGAGAGTCAAAACAGTTTCTCTAATTCCTTTTGTACAGTAAATGACCAGAAGATCCCACATTGCATCACTGCAGTCATGACTGCATGTACAGACCTGCAAGCATTTTCATTAAAAATACAAACATAAAAAATATATTTTTTAAATACAAATTTATATTATGATAATAGGCTACTAGTAGCAATGCAACACATAAAAAGTCATCTTTATGGTGACCATAGCTCTTTAAAACCCTTTTAGGAAAAGACAAAAGGGTACTGAATTACCAGAAAAAATAGTGTATCAAAAGCAGAAAAATTAAATTATGATATTATGATTACCAAGGGCAACATATTTCAAAGCAAAGGTTTTTGACTAGGTCATTAGTGTTGTTAAAAATAATGTGCACCAAGAACACGCAGATTTAATTAATGCCTCTTATACAGACCCCAAAAGAAGGTTGAACAGCAAAAGCAACTGAGGGACCCAGGAGGCTAACAGCTGTCAGATATGCAATGAGGGGTGAACAGACATATGCTGGCAATAGTTTCAGACACAAAATTTCAACTGCCAAAAATATTTTACGTGGTATTTTATTTGGTACATTATATATATCTGCAATTAAGCCGCGGTGGTACAGCGGTAGTGTTGTTGCCTCACAGCAAGCGGTTCTCCTGTTCGATTCTCGGCTGGAGTGCCTTCTGTGTTGAGTCTGCATGTCCTACCCGCGGTTGAGTGGCGCTCAAAAGACATGCGTGAATGGGTGTGCCTTCGTTGAAGGTTGGGCGTCGGCACCATAAAAAAAATCTACTGCCAATCATTATTGGACCGGAGTTCTGCTGTGGCGACCTCTAACTGGGAAAAGCCGAAAAGACAAACATATATATCTGCAACTAAGTGAAAATGGGAAACCTTCCCATCTAAATACATACAATTGTGATATAAACACCAGCAGATTGAAGCATTAAGGGTGCTTTAAACAGACGGTGCAAGAGGCATAGTATCTGGAAAGATATACATGTTAGCATCATTCAGGCCAAATTGAGCCATTAAACTGTCATTCTGAAAATTAAAGGGCCCCAAACATGTTAATTCCCAGATATGCAGCTATTTTGATAACTTATGTGCAATTCAGCTAGTAACAAAGTAAGGAAGAGGGCAATGCTACCACCCAAGTAAGAAACACTACTGTGTAGCAGAATGAAGTAGGAACCTCATGGAGTTGGCAATTACCAGTTTACAGTATACATTGTCACACTATACCGTTTCTAAGGCAGAAAGATGATGCTTTGTTTTATTCTGTTGTCAAGTACAGCCTCCTTCAGTATTCTTACAGCTGCAATCAACCAAACTCAACATCACCCAAGTAAAGTAGGGGAAAGGAAGATGCATGCATTTCTTGTAACCAGACAGTTCAGCACCTACAGGAGTACCCAGGCTACACTATTTCTGTGCTAACAATAACAAGAAGCGACTCATACTCTATATACTGTCAAATAGCAGTCTGTCTTTAGTTAGTACTGACTGTATAAAATGCTGCAGCACATGGCCACTATATATATATATATATATATATATATATATATATATATATATATATATATATATACACACACACACATATATATATATATATATATATATACACACACACACATATATATATATATATATCTACACACACACGGATGTTTTCACATCTGTAGACATAAAATGATTGTCTTCAACCAGAATGTTAAAACTCCATATTGATACCCACATACAAAGGTGTGGGCATAATGGCACCTGTGAAAACCTGAAATAAAAAACAGACTTCATATTTTACAGATTTTACAGAATAAATTGCAATGCTGTCATCTACAATACAGATGTTAATTGCAAAATAATGTACACTAGGGTTTCTAGAAAGAGGTTAAAGGGCCTTAAAGTCTGATACTTAAGTGAATTAATAGGTTTGTTAAGGAAACAGAATGGTTAGGCTGAATTGTTGCAACCACTATATTTAATCTAATATTGTCAGCCTGGCTTTAACTTGTCGTTTCTAAATACTTGGTCAAGCCATGTTAAATAGCACATCATCAAGAAGAGAAATCCATTGGTTAATTATATCACTTCAGCACTACTTAGGTAATACAAATAAGAACTGAAATGTAAAGGTTAGAATTCAGTTTGAGCTACATTATTATAACATGAGGCAAGTAGATATCCGCGTCAGGAAGGTGGACATTATCAACAAAATTTGGGGTAAGCCAGGGTAAGGCCTCCCCTCAGAGATCCCTATTGGATGTACTTGGAGAAGAGTGCACATTAATGGAATCACACTCTACAGACTCAGGACTGGGAAAAAGAAAGCACAAGAGATGACAGCAAGGAACACAAGCAGCTAAAACACTTAGTCTAAGAAAAGATGAGTGGTCAAATAGGTGTTTCAGAGATTTATGCTGCACCATACCCAAACCAATGCTTCAAAGCTAAAATGCACAATGAATATGAAGGGAACATAGGTCATTCTCCAGATACTGCCTATCTGCAAGATTCAGAGTGAACAATCAAGGACAGAAGAATGAGACAGCTTCTTTGAAAGGCAGAAGTAGGTCTAAACATGTTGATGCCTGATGTTAGCAGCTGGATACATTCTGTTTGCAGTAAATGGACTAAGAAATAAAGTGCAATCTATGAAGGCATACAGAACATGGGCATGGGTAATGGCAATTATTGAGTTAGTAAGGCATTGTTAATTATCATAGCACAGAACATGAAATTATACGGTAGCAAGACAGAAAAATATATATAAATGTAACAATGGAATTATTCATGGATAAAGTGCACTCAACAGCATTGTAACTAGCTAAACAGTCTGGAAAACTCTGCATTCTGTCATGGCGTAGCATCTCAGGAATACAGATATACAGCAGGCGGAACACAGAGTGGCAGGCAGACTGGTACAAAGATGGCATAAAACTCAATGAGAGGAAAATGACAGCTCTTAACTTACATATCCTGGAAGAGAAAGCTGAGAAATATCAGATTAGTCAGACTTGTCGGTAACCCACTACTGTCACAGAGTGGTAGTTGGACTTGCAAGAAGAAATGCATAAGGACCACAGAGGATGCTGAGGAAGAGACAGACTACTAATTCACAGAAAGAGATAGATATCCTAGAAATGACTGCTAATGAACGCAAAAGAGACAAACTTCTGTATAAACTGTATTTTAACAGCAGCAAAATCAGCAGTCATTGAAGGAGAAAGGAGCTTCTTGTTATCAAGACCTAGAAAGACTCAGTATGACAAATTAGGAAGGACCACTTCAGCTAAATGAAAGATTACATTTTCCCTTCCAGCTAACTGTGCCTGCATTTACGCATGACAGTTTCTACTTGGGCAGTTGTATCCTGAGAAAAAAAAACATGAAAAATGGCAACTGTCCTGACATTCTAGGACAAAAAATTTCATAATTTTCATGTAATAGCTGAATAAAACAATGTTTTCTTTTTGAAATACCTTAGTATTATATGAAACAATAGAAACAACGCTAATTCTACAAGAGTGCACTTTTTGTTTTCACAAAAAGTAAAGTTAAGCTCCACACTGGGTTGGGAATGGTTTGCCCTGCAAAATCTTAAATTTCTCTAAACATGTTCTACTTTGGGCATGTGAAAAGGCAGCAACCATTTTACCTGTGTTTCTTTAAATAATTTCAATGTGTATTAGAGCTAAGAGGAGGCATATGAGATCATAAAACAAAATATCAACAACAGACACAACGTTGTCAGCTTTGCAGGTACAGAAAAAGGGAACGGTCATGTGCAAGAAAAAAAGCTGCACAACACATTTTAATAAGAAATTCAGTAGAAGAGTGGTGTTTCTGTTGAATACACTGCAAGGGAAAGTGACAGGCCCAAAAAGTGAGCAATTCAGTGATTCAGTATAGGACACATTGAGTACATCCTCTCCGTAAGAGAAAAGAAAAGAGGGAGGATGGGACAAAATACTGCAACCAATCAGGATGACCAAATCCTACAAGTACACTAAACTCTTCCATGCTTCAACTACCAACTTTTTTGCACTTATTTTCTACACTAGAATAGGTAGCAGTTTTAATGCATATGCATACTTAAAGTACATTAACTTAGTTCAGTGCATCTTCCTTCATGTCAAGAGGGGAAAATTATGCAGTGATGCTTGTACAGACATTTGCAAAGATTCGCTTCTGGAAGCCCCCAATGCTATGGACAAAACAAAATGATAAGGTTTTGGTAAGACTCTTAGCAGCCACTGTAAAAATCTTCAAGAAACGGTCTCTGAAAAATGGCCATGGTTGCCTGTCACTAGTGTTGATCTGGTTGAGTATACATACAACATTCATAAGACTTACTAAAATGTTCTGAGCAACCGTACTGCGAGGAACAGACTGCCACTAGCCACCATGAAAATGCCAGGATCCCATCCTTTGGACCAGCATCAATGCAGGGAAAAGTGGTGGAGAGTTGTTCTTTTTCCTGTTTTGCATCTTGCCATTAGCCATGCAGAGTCTGGCAACAGTGAGAACTAAGTAAGTGATCTGTACAGAAGATGGGATTTTAGGACTGCAGTTGTAAGGGTCTGCTGTTTCTCCTTTACAGACTTGATGGTAGTCTCTATCTTCAGTGCAAACAGGAAGGAACCTCTGAAGGGGTGAACTGATAAAGAATGTACTGATACCTTTGGTGAAAGTGGTAGGGTGGAGGGGGTGCCAGAAAAGGACACTACTAGAAGCTGCAGCACTGGCAGGCCTGTTTGTGTTAAAGTAGACTGTATGGACCATCAGGTTGCCAGAATATGATGCAACAAGAGACTGGATTTTCAGACTTTCTTTGAGTTCCCCATCAAGCACTTCCATCACAGGCTGCACTACGTTATCTAGAATATCTCACTGGAAGCATAGCATCTACATTAAATAGCCTGGTGCCCTTACAGACAAGGTGGGGAAGAATATGCCCATTTTTCCATCTTTTCCAAAGGTCGTGAATCTTTGCCTTCAGGATAGAAGGTTGGAGAAGTTGGAATAAGATTCCTGTTTTAAAACCGCTTCAGACACTGTAATATCCAACTTGTGAGCCTTCACCCAGACATATAAATCCCTTGGGGAAGAAAAGTACATTTCACTTTCCTTAAGACAGAGGGCACAGAATCTCTGTGGGCCACATTTTGCTAAACTTTATTTTGGAAAGCATCCACTACGGTTAGGACCACACCAGAGGACTGTTATATGAGCCTGCAAGCCTTTTGAAGTCTCCTTTAAATAAAAGAAATATCGTTGGTCCATTATCTCCTCCTGCATTCATTTTAATGTTTTTTGAAATTTGTTGTCATCTAGAGGAGGAGGGGAAAAAACATTTCCCCTGTCTTTAATCGATATTCTTGGAAATTTGGTCAGACTCCCATGGTGTTTAGTCATTTTGGTCTTAGACAGACTCTCTCTTCTTTGAAGTTCTTATGGTAGAGAGTCACATACCAAAGAATGTATAGGTTGTTTTGATAGTGGAGATGCCTACTATAAGGGTCAACGAAAAGCACAAAGGACTAAGTGTGTACAAGTTATGGTAAAGGTCTGTCAAGAAGAAGAGTTTACTGAAATGAACACCCTGGATGGATTATGTCCATACCTATGTGCTCGCGCACACACACACACACACACATACATACACATACACATACACATACACACACACACACACACACACACACACACACACACACACACACACACACACACACACACACACACAAAGGAAAAAAAAGTTAAGGATGACTGGGTCTTGATGACGTCACTAAGGACAGTGTACTGGGGGAGGGGAGTGTCAAATCCCTAACTAATGCCAGGAGTAATGGGGAAAGACTTTACAACCAGAGAGAGGTCATTGCCTGAATTGTGGTGTGGGAAATGATTGATGCTAGTCTGCAAGCAGCCAAGATCTTCCGAATACATGCGGTTGATGATTCTAAGCATTTAATAGCATTTGTCAGTCTATTACAATCAACCTTCTGAATGGCAATGGACATGCACCCTGTTCAGAGGCTGAGAATACAAAATGGAAGCAGACAATAGTAATGCTTCCACAGAAGGCGATACGAGTTTGGGAAAAGCACAGATTCACACCAAGGAGGAGAATGACAGACTTTAAGGGCCTGGCTCTAGCACCTACCACAGGCAGAGTGAGAAGCAGAGAGAATTCTAATCATAAGAGCTGGAGAGTCTATGCCAGTGTTCGTAATATCCATACTCTCTCCATTAGTGATCACTGCCACATTGCCTTCAACATAAAGAAGACTACCAAAATATTCCACCTTCACCAATTTTACTTAGACCACAGTCCACCCAAAACAACAACCTTAAAGCATACATGTCCCATTGTGACCTTTCTGACATCCTTAAAACATAGGATGCCAATTGTGCAGTTGACATCCTAAAACTATTCTGTTACTTCCCCAAGACATATTTTTCCTTAAAATCTGATGACTATACAATTCTGTCAAAATCCCTGCCTCATCAGAGGACTAAAGGCCCTCCGCATCATAGGAAAGGGAGCATGGCACAACTGGAAGCCAGAAACCTAATGCAACACAATTTAGGACCACTACTTTATGCAACTTCTCTAAATAAGCAATCCACAGACATAAAGAACTCCAAACTAAAGTCTAAACAACAGTCACTATTGTGTAATCCTAAACACAACTGAAAGTAAGTCATCCATCTTACAGCCAAAAACCTCCGCCAAACACTACACTATCAAACTTACTTGCTAACTTATTAGGGCAATTTTCCTCAATGGAATTTACCTATAAAATACAGTAGCCTAGTATCACTGCCAGCGAACTCACTCCATTCCTTCTTTACCACTCTTCTACTTGAAACTTGTGCAATCCAAAGACTTTGAACCTCTAACGTAACTAAATTTCAACTGATAATTACAGAGGTTCCAACAACCTCCACCCTGTATAAAGACTATACTGTCCTCCTTTGCACCTTGGGAATACGGCAGGGATGGCTGAAAGAAACACCCCCTTAAAGAACTGAGGGGATGTCCTCCACTCCACACCCTCCACTACACCTTACTGGGTATGTACATTAGAGTTAAGGGATACTTTAAAACAAAGAAAGAAACAAATCAAACCACCACAGCTGTCTGTCTGAATGATGGCGTCGCCCAGCATCCAACCCTTGTGATTGGGAATAAATGGGAGTAGTGGCCATTTGGCCATGAAGGGGACTGATGAATGACAGACAATCCAGGCAAAGAGTGCAAAACAAATGACATTTGGCTAGATCAGTCCCTAAATTTTCAACTTCATATATCAAAAACCAAGTACAATACACCCAACTTCTTCTTTCCTCCAAACAGCACATACTGGGAAAATAATTCTACTTTCCCCAAAATGAATACAAATTACCTCTAAGTATTGCAGCCTCAAGTAAAAACATTAAAGCTTTACAAGTATAAATCAACAAAATGTGCCACTTTATCAGTCTCTCTAATGCCACTTTATCACTATCTCTCTAAAATAAGTACATATTTACTTAACTCTCAAGAACAGCTGATCATTTACTTGGTTCCTTATTATTTATACAAATTCCAAACTTAAAGAACTAGTCTATAAAATAAATCAAGTTGCACACTGATCCAGCACTACAGATTCCCAAAACAAACCTTACCTGTGGCAAAGCATAGCTTTTCCCAATTAGGACCTAAATTATGGGAGGTGCTACCATATATAAAAAAACATCCAATTTCTTCCTCAAAATACAGATCCCATCTTAAGGCATACCTTCTCAAAAAAACCTATGGCAAATACACTACTACTGACCATATTACTGAATGTACAAAAACATCCAACCACATTCATCACTAGACTTACTTACATTCATGTACTAATAATTTCACTGCTACAAGCCCTTCTTCTCTCATACCTTTATAAAGAAAAATCATGACCACTTTTTTTCTTTTTTGCCTCACCACTCTTATCCATCATAATCAATGTTTATTATGTACATACTTGTGAATAATTTAAGTTTAACCATTTGTACCACTTACCTAAACAGCCATGTATCTCTTTTTAAATAAATACTCATTTCACTTAGTCTTGTAAAGAAGTCATAGCTAGAGATTGTTGCAGCTTCTTAAAATACTGTGTTTAAAACAACATTATCTGTGTTCAGCTGTCCTGAGCACAAAGTGTTAAGCTGGTATCTGCTCACTACAGTTCAAAAAAGATATATATATTATATATAGTTTTTTTGTTTTGTTTTTTTTTGCTCTTGCTGGGGGGATGTGGATTGCCTATAGGAAGCTAACTACTGTAAATGTACCAATCAGCCTGGTGTTGTATCAGGAATGGGCACCAGGCACTAGATAAGCCAGCTAAGGCTCTGTCTGCATTTATACATGACACTAACAATATTCAGTTTCTTCATCCCTGTGGTATAGAGGGATGAATCACTGTGACCAAGAAAGAACTGTATTCGATCTGTGGCCATGGCCCTGGAGAAGATGACAGCGAGTGGCTGCTGCTTGCTCACCCATCCTAAGGGAAGGGAGGTGTCTCAAAGTCACTGCCAGGGTGACATCTAAGGGGACAGCACTTGAGGGACAACCATTCAGAAGAACACTTTGTTCCTCTAGTGGCAATCTATACTACAGTGATTGGTAAATGAATGCAGAGAAAACCAAGTGGTCATGGCCCATATATTCACTTTGAACACATCTGTTAAGTCTTCACTACAACCACCCATGTCCCTCAAGGAACAATTTGTCACCATTTCAAGACCTTGTCTAATAACAGAAGTCAGTGCAGCCTGTAATAAATGTGGATGTGGCCTAAGGAAAATATCAAATCTTTCTATGAACTTGGTCCAAAGGTAAGAGAGCAACTGACTGCACATCTGGGTTATGGGAGATAAATTTTTAGCACACACAAAAGATCACAAATGGGGAGTGAACAGACTGTTTGACTAACAGTTCAGAAAACAACTTAGAGATGAACTGAGGATTTCTCTGGACAGAATCAAATTCCCTACAGAGGACTGAAGTAGGGCTTTTTACACACAAGAATTGGAAGTTTGAAAATTCACTTCATTATTTCACTTTTTTTTCCCAATTTGTTTACCAGGTAAATGGTCTGGGTCCATCGACCCTTTTAAGCCACGACCACACAGAGAAAAAAACGGTTGATAGTATACGATGATTACATACATAAGCCAAGTTTCAGTGAATATAAATAGTTCTGCAGTTAGAGATAAAGATATTAAAATGTTCATACATATTGTGACATCCCCACTCTGGGCCAGTAAACAAGGAGCCGGAATGCTCACCATGGACACTGGAGAGGGATGTTCACTTGGAATAAAAATGGATACACACAGTATTTCCAGATACAGACCTCCCTGCATCAAGCACAATTTCCCTTAACAGCACACACACAAGGAACACACACAGCCCGGGGTCTGGGTTTGTCTATCTCCCTCCCTCCAGGTCCCCAGTAAGACTCCCCACTAGTACAACTGCAGAGATAAGTACTCAGCCGAGTGCCCAAACAAAGTCCTCCACCACTCTCTCTGTGAAACTAGTGCTTCATGTCCCTGATCCAAGTACCTGACACACACTGTGGGATTTGGTTTGCACGCACACACACACACACACACACACACACACACACACACACACACACACACACACACACACACACACACACACACACACACACACACACACACACACCTTGGGAAGGCTGGCACAGTTTTACTAGCTATGCCTCCTTTTGCCCGGACTATAAGGTAGTTATCTCTGCCCCAAGCACTACAAAGCTAGCTACCCATGGCTTTTAAAAGGGTGCCCAATTATACTGAGTGAAATTAATATTGATACAAATGGTAATGTTGCCCACACAGCAAGGCTTTCAGGAGTGGCCGGAGTTATCACCAAATAAATAATGTGCAAATACTCTCAAAACTTAAATATTTTTCTAAAAGGACCAGTCATAATGAAAAGTTTAAAATAATAGAAGAACAAGAACATTATTTAGCTAGTCTCACTATCCCTAATTGACTAAAAGAATTACTATTCCCTAGTTAAGTGACTTACTGAATAGAGCAAAGCAAGATTATTTGGGTGAATGGTCCTTGTTGTCAGATCCAAAAAAGTATACAGAATGCTGAGAGCAAACTCCTACTAATATCTAAATACTATTTTTGTTATCACCAAATAAATAATGTGCAAATACTCTCAAAACTTAAATATTTTTCTAAAAGGACCAGTCATAATGAAAAGTTTAAAATAATAGAAGAACAAGAACATTATTTAGCTAGTCTCACTATCCCTAATTGACTAAAAGAATTACTATTCCCTAGTTAAGTGACTTACTGAATAGAGCAAAGCAAGATTATTTGGGTGAATGGTCCTTGTTGTCAGATCCAAAAAAGTATACAGAATGCTGAGAGCAAACTCCTACTAATATCTAAATACTATTTTTGGCTTCAGAATGACATAACACACATATGGTCATCTGACTCTGTTTCCCATACTATCACCAACACTAGAAGATGACAGGATTTTAGCACCTATGTGTTACTATATATACAAACAGAGCTTTGCTCAGATCTCCTGGAAGTCATAAAACCGTAAAACCATTCCACTCTTCCTACAGGAGCTACAACCTATTCTCTAGCACAGACATTGCATCTCTGATTCCATTCAAAACTGTGGGATAACATATTTAAGGCTTAACCCATAAAGTAATTTAATTTCAAATATATTTTGAAGTTTGCTGCAGCTGGATTATGATTAACCTCTGCTCTGCCAGTATCCTCTGTTAAAACACATACATTTAATACCGTTGTAATAATGCATGCACATTTCTTTTCTTTCCAGCAGGGCACAGTGTTGATGCAATTTTACACAAGCAACTTTACAAATACATTTTTAAACACAAGCACCTCTACAAATCAGTTTGATATACAAATGACATATAATTCTTAACAAAAATCCAACTAGCTGTGCTGACATATGTTACAAATCCACTGCCCTATTTCTCCTGGAATGGCTGGCAGCACCTCCTATCGTCACAGATATAATAATATATAGAAACTATACAAGCAGGTACAGTTACTTGAACCATATGCTGGGAACATTCTACCCAGGTAGCAAATAAGTTTTCATTTCTGATCCTCCATGTCTTAGCAACTATCGCAAAAGCATGAGCATCTGAGCATTTCACTTCCTCAAAAAAAAAAAAGATTTTCTTTAATGATTTTTTTTCAAGTTTGTAAGGTGTGGTTACTCTTGTTCATTTGGTAAAGTGATTCCACAGAGAAGACCCTATTCTGGAAAAGGCTTTTCCACCTACTGTTTGAATCTGAGTCTGGAGAGTTCAAGTGTCATCTCGGTTGCCTCCAAGTGTGTAATTCTGGTCTTTCAGAAGGAGTTTTACTCTACGGTAGGAACAGTATCCCATTATAGGAATTGTGAATATAAATGCTCTAGTAGCAGAGTAGCCCTGCCTGGTATTGGAAACTAGTATATTACCTAGTATTGAACAGTGATATCAGAATAATGCTATAGGAAAGGTGCTATCACTGTCACCAGTGAAACGGGAACACCCATCATCTTTTATGGAGGACAGTCCCATCTGG
Source organism: Protopterus annectens (assembly GCF_019279795.1). Classification (NCBI taxonomy): domain Eukaryota; kingdom Metazoa; phylum Chordata; order Ceratodontiformes; family Protopteridae; genus Protopterus; species Protopterus annectens. Next base: position 977,087,671 of record NC_056730.1, on the reverse strand, counting down.
CAGTTTTACCCTGTGAAAAAAATATGGAAAATGGCACATGTCCTCTGAAATTTTATAACACATATTTCTGTCTTTTAACACCTGTATGGGACAATTATTTTATGCCTGAAACACTTAAATGTTATATGAAACAAACAAATTCTACAAGAAAAAGCCTTTATTTTGGTAAAAGTGAATTCTAGTCCTTTGCACTAGTTATGAGTATACAGTAAACTCTCAGTTAACTGGAGCTGAAGCAACTGGCACACTCAAGCAACGAGCAAATAAATATCTAAGAAATACAGTACAATTTTCATGTGTTGCACTTTCTGTCCTCACCCCCCCGTCACGAACACACAGCAACACACCTTACGTTTTTAGAGTTTTAAAAAGGAAGATAGGAATAAATTCCCTCTCTCCTCAACAGGAGAACAAGTCAAACCAAACAAACAGTATAGGATACAGTATTAATCAGGCCTATTTTTAATAGTAACTGTCAAATAACCAGAAACTACATTTATCCAGCATCTACCAATCCTCATGGGTCCTTGTTATCTGAGAGTTTACTGTAGTCTGCCCTGAAAAATCGTATGTTTCTGTACAAAATAAACCACTCTGGGCATCTGAAATGGTGGAAACCCTACAGTGAAATATATTATGTACTATGATTTTCACTGTTAGAAGAAAGGGGAAGATTTTAGATAGGTAAACTCTAGCCATCCCAAGGAGTCTAGTCAGCTATAAATTCATACAGACTGTAGTCTGGACACTCTAAAGCTCATATGAAACCATAAAGTGTTGGCTTCTAATTTAATGTGCAAATGCGTAGTAAGAGAAAAGTACAGTTGTGTACACTTACCATAAATGTAGATGTTCGAGTGTCATCACTGTTGCAGTCATGACTGTAGGGTTCTCCCCTGCCGGCAGGCAGTCCTCGGTCGGCCAGAATCCCAAAGTCTGGGTCCGGCGTCGGCTGTTCAGCCATGCTCCCTGACGTCAGAGCATCAGGAGTACAAAGCTGACAGCCGACGCCATGTTCTCCAGTTTTTCTTGCCCCAGATGTCAGGAGTTGTAAAATGAGTAAGATCCCATACCCTTTGCAAATACACCTCAGATGAAGGGTGAAAAAAGGGACCACACAAAAGAAAAAATAAGAGGGGACAGGAGGGAGGGAAACCCAGACTGCAACAGTGAAGACACTCGAAAATCTACATTTATGGTAAGTGTACACAACTGTACTATGTTCATCGTGTTTCACTGTTGCAGTCATGACTGTAGGGTAGAATCCCAAAGCAGAATAAAAGGGAGGTGGTCATAAAGTAGAGGGGGTGCCTAAAAGGCCCTGCAAGACTGCAGAAGCAAAGCCTGCCCTAGACGTAGAGTAAAGAGGTAGATTGTAGTGCTTAGAAAAAGTATGCACTGAACTCCAAGTTGCAGCTTCCAAAATGTCCTTGGTAGGAACTCCTCTGAGGAAGGCAGCTGAAGTGGCAGCAGCTCTGGTAGAGAGTCCTTATAGTCCCTGGGATTTGCTTTCCATGGTGTTTATAGCAAAATCTGATTCCATGAGCAATCCATTTGGAAATAGTCTGTTTTGAAATAGCTTTACCTTGGGAACTTGAAGCATAAGAAACAAACAATTGCTCTGATTTCCTGAAGTCCTTGGTTCTGTCCAGGTAAAAACGTAGTTGTCTGTGTACATCCAAGGAATGCAAGATCCTTTCCCCCTTATTTTGAGGAGTGGGGAAAAAAGTTGGCAAGTGAATAGTTTGACTTAAAGCCACTTTGAAAATCACCTTAGGCATGAAAGTAGGATTAGTCCTTAAAGACACCCTGTCTTGATGAAAAATAATATAAGGTTCCACAGCCATGAGAGCTTGCAACTCCGAAACTCTCCTGGCAGAGGTCAGAGCTAACAGGATAGCTGTCTTCCAAGATAAAAACTTGATGTCAGATGTGGCAGCAGGCTCAAAGGGAGGTAAGGTGAGTTTTTCCAAAACATAGTTGAGATCCCAAGCAGGAATGGGAGGAGATCTAGGGGGCCTTAAGTTCTTAGCTCCTCTGAGAAACTGTCTCATGAGCTGGTGGGAAAAGATTGGAGGGTCTATTATAATGAGCAGAAATAGCAGAGGCATGTATCTTTATGGAAGAGAAAGAGAGACCCTTATGTAAGAGGTCTGTCAGGTAAAGTAAAATCAGAGGAATGTTAGGAATAAGAGGATCAGAATCCTGAGCCTGCATCCAGGAACAAAATCTTTTCCATTTTCCTGCATAAGATTTTCTAGTGCTAGAACGTCTGGCTTCTAAAATGACATCCATAACCTGCTTGGGTAGGAGAGAATGAATCAAAGACCCTGGATTAACCAGGCCGCCAGGCTGAGCGTTTTGACATGGGAGTGCAGAACCTGACCCTGGTGTTGGGACAGAAGGTTCGGAATCTGTGGTAAAACCCAAGGGGGCTCCAGGCAAAGGTTTTTCAGTGTTGGGTACCAAAACTGTCGAGGCCAATTTGGGGCCAGAAAGATTATCATCTTGGGCTTGTCCTGTTTGATCTTTAATAATACCAGTGGAAGAAGAGGAAGAGGTGGAAAGGCATACCCCGAGAGGTTTCTCCAACTGAATGATAGTGCATCCACTTTCCAAGCTAGTTCGTGGAATGTCCTGGTGCAAAAAATCTGTAGTTGATGATTGAGGTGGGATGCAAAGAGGTCTATGTGAGGACATCCCCAGACTGCTGTAATCATCTTGAATATTTTGGTGTCCAGCATCCATTCGTGTGGGTCCGAAAGGTTTCTGCTCAGACTGTCTGCCAGGAAGTTTTGCTTCCCTGGTAGAAACTGAGCTTGAAGGTCCAGATTGCAAGCTAGAGCTGTGTTCCAAAGATTCATGGCTAGTCTGCAAAGGGGATAGGAATGAGATCCCCCTTGTTTGTTTATGTACCACTAACCTGTACAATTCAATTGAAACACAAACAAATCTGTTAGGGGGAAAAATATAAAGAATAAAAAACATACAATAAGCTGTTGCATAAGTGTGCACACCCTTAAACGAATACAGTGTTGAAGAACCTTTTGATTTAATTACAGCAATCAGTCTTCTTGGGTACACACCTGCCATCAATTAAAGAGACTCTGATTTACCCCAAATAAAGTTCAGCTGTCCTAGTAGGATTTTCCTGACATTTACTCAGTTGCCTGCTACAGCAAAAGCCATGGTTCACAGAGAGCTTACAAAGCATCAAAGGGATCTCATTGTTGAAAGGCATGTCAGGAGAAGGGTACAAAAAAATTTCCATAGCATTGGATATACTATGGAACGCAGTGAAGACAGTCATCAAAAAGTGGAGAAAATATGGGGCAACAGTGACATTGCAAAGAACTGTACGTCCCTCCAAAATTGATGAAAAGACAAGATGAAAATTGGGTGTATATTAGAAGAATGAAATGACGAAAGAGCGAATGCTCTTTCGTCGACACATAAAACCCCAAGTCTGAAAACAGTGAAGTTACGGAACAGCAATTTTTGTTTCCCAGGGAAAAAAAATCTCTATTCCAAAAAAATAAAAATTTATAAAGACAAAATAAAGAGGGGAGCTTCGCCCCCACACCCACCAATGTGGGGGGTTGTGCCCTCCACAGCTCCCCTACTTAAATATACCAACTCCAAGATCACACCACAGTGGAGAAAACAGCAATGTCCCGTGAATGACTCAGCAATTTTTTTTCCCTTGGGGGAAAAAAAAAAATCGCTGTTCCGTACCTTTGCTGTTTTCAGACTTTGGGTTTCACGTGTCGACAAAAGAGTGTTCGCTCTTTATTCACTTTGCTCTTCTAATATAGACCCACGAAAACTGGTCAGGGAGGCTGCCAAGAGACCTACAGCAACACTGAAGGAGCTGCATGAAATACTGGCAAGTACTTGTTGTGAAATACATGTGATAACAATCTCCCGTATTCTCCATATGTCTGGGCTATGGGGTAGGGTTGCAAGATGGAAGCCTTTTCTTACACAGAAAAACATCCAGGCCCAGCTACAATTTGCAAAACAATAAATCAAGTCTCCCCAAAGCATGTGGGAAAATGTTTTATGGTTTGATTAGACCAAGGTTGAACTTTTTGGCCACAATTCCAAAAGGTACGCTTGGCGCAAAAACAACACTTTGCATCACCAAAAGAACACCATCCCCACTGTGAAGCATGGTGGTGGCAGTATCATGTTTTGGGGTTGCTTTTCTTCATCTGGAACTGGGCTTTAGTCAAGGTGGAGGGAATTATAAACAGTTCCAAATACCAGTCACTTTTGGCCCAAAACCTTCAGGCGTCTGCTAGAAAGGTGAAGATTAAGAGGAATTTCACCTTTCAACACGACAATGACCCCAAGCATACATCCAAATCAACAAAAGAATGGCTTCACCAGAAGAAAAATTTTAATTTTGGAGTGGCCCAGCTAGAGCCCAGACCTAAATCCAACAGAAAATCTTTGGGGTGACCTGAAGAGGGCTGCGCACAAGAGATGCCCTCACAGTCTGACAGATTTGGAGTGCTTTTGCAAGGAAGAGTGGGCAAATATTGGCAAGTCAAGGTGTGCCTTGCTGATAGACTCCTACCCAAAATGACTGAATGCTGTAATTAAATCAAAATGTGCTTCAACAAAGTATTAGTTAAAGGGTGTGCACACTTATGCAACCAGCTTATTGTACATTTTTATTTTTTATATTTTTTCCCCTAACAGATTTCTTTGTTTTTCAACTGAATTGTACAGGTTATAGGTCACATTAAAGGTGGGAAAAGTTTTGAAGTGATTTATTGTGGTCTTATTTTTTAATATCACAAAAACCTGGCATTTTAATAAGGGTGTGTAAACATTTTATATTCACTGTAAATCAAAAAGACTCATTTTAAAATGTAGAAATGTGTAGGACATCCAAGCCTAATTTGGGCACATGTATCTAAAAAAATGGAATCTACTTATAAATACAAGGAAGGGAATTTTTGCAACATATATGCTGCAATATTTGATTAACAAGAACTGATTTATGATGGGTCAGAAATTAAGATCACAGCCAGCATCATTTGATGCATCTGAGCTGGCTGTTAATGCTAGTGCATTAATATTTTTTATTGGAAAATTTGCTACATTTCCTCAAGAATGGTGTTGCTTGTGAAACATGGTTAAAGAACAATGACTGGAAACACGTTCTGTCAGGGTATAAATGTTTTTACTTACATTCTAACAAAAGTCAGGTGGAGGTGTTATGATTGGGATTAAATAATGTTACGTGACCTGAGATTATTACATGTTTGATGATAACTCCAATACTGTACATTGTGTAACTGTGACATTAAAAACAACCCTGGAACACAGCAATTGTTGGAGTCTATAGGCCATCCATGTCAAGGGCTGATAACCTAGAAGAATTCATACATTGCTTGCATGAAACAAAAGGGGGAAATAACAGTGGCTGAGGAGTTAAATTTATCAGAAACAGACTGGAATTATATTGATTCAACATCGGTAAGGAAATTATTTAACATATATGTTCAGAAACAAAAATTTTCTCATATTGCTTAAAAAAATAAAAACAATGATGGAACATACTGGACATTCTGTTCCTAAGGAAATGACTGTTATTGCATGTCAAGTTTTACAAATGTTGATGTGCAGTGATCATGGGTTATAAAGGTTAAGCTACTGCTACATAATTCTGTCAAAATGAAATTGAACCCAATGTGCAGAAGCTTAACAACAGATTACACTGAAGCTAATGAGCCACTATGCAAAACTAACTGCAGTGATGTGTCCACTGGAAAACTGTAGGAGGAATATGGCAAGTTTTGAAAGGGAAATTATTTGAATGCAAAAAAAGTTTTAACATCAGGACTCGGGCACATATAGTCAAGTGGATTTCCATAATAACAAGATACTTAGTTATACACACACTTGCCCATCTGCAGAGACACCAACACTGCTCACAAAGTAATCCAGTTAGAAATGCTTCAAAACTATATATATCCAAATAGAAAAGACGTAAATTTTAACACGTTCTTCTTTATTCGCATAAAAACGTCATCCCCTCCTCCATGCACATTAACTAGTCTATATTTTTGGGTTTTCTTGAGTGGCGCCATTTTGAAATAGTTATTGCTGGCCTGCTCGTGGTGAGGAAGCTCTCTCCAGCCCCTTTTCAGTGTGCACACCTGCAAGTCAGTGCCTGCAATTGTTTAAGCTATTCTCAAATATTTGTGGTGCACCTGGGTTAATAGGCATTTTTATGCTTTCCAACTGAAGTACTTGATAACTTTATGTAGTCTAGGGAACTAACTGAAGTAGTGACTGCTTTTACTACAGAAACTGTTTGCTGTTATGCTGACAATAGTCTAAGGGACTAACTAAAGCAGTGACTGCTTCTACTACATAAACTGTTTGCTGTTATGCTTACAATGGAATTTGGCTGGAGACTTGTGTAAGGTAATGCTCCTTAACTGGTTTTGACTGTTTTGTGTACTTGCCTACAGTATCCTTTCCCTAGTTATTTGTAGAAGCTGCAACTGCACATATTCCATTTACTAAAGCAGTGTTTTAAATTGCGAGACAGAAATGCTTGTTCCCTGTTGGCAATGGGCAAGCTTCTTCAACCTCTAGTGATCAGTGCTATATTCTGTATTACTTAATATTGCAGTCCTACATAAGTGTGTGTTTTGTTATCCTCAAACGTGTTCTAACCAATTATTGCCTACTGCACTGTTATTTTGTGAAATGATGACTGCATAAGTATGTGTTTTACTGTTACTAGAATATGATTTCTGCCTGTTATCTAATCCACTACAAGCCCTGAGGTCAGCAGTCCGTATATTACAGTCTGTTGAACTTCTCTCGGTCTCAGTCATCGCACGCTCACTCCACAGACACCACACGTCCCCTTTGTACCTCTTCTAACAACACACATCCAAACTCAGTCAGCTCACCCTCACTCCTCTTACTTTACTGTTCACTGAGGTGTTACGCATCACTTATCTCTTTTAGAGCACACTTGGTCTGCCTGTATCATCACATCTCGGGTTCCACCCCCCCCCAAGCAACTGCAACAATGGCAAATAGAACCACTGCTATGCACCACTTTCTCCTTACAGTTATTGCAAGCCAAGAGTAATGCCTTTTAATAAGGATACCCACCAGACAAGTCTGCATAAGTGGCTGGATGTTTACAGTTCTTGTTATTAACAGATTTGGTCCTTAATCATTATGATTTAAAAATTATGACTGGTTGTTTACATTTCTTTTTATAGCATATGTGTTACTTTTACTGGATATTTTTTAAACATTGCTTTGGCCAGCATGCACACCTGCAGGGGCTCCCCACTCTCATCCCACGCAACTAAAGCTTTGTCTCTTGCCACTTAAGTGACACAACTAACAATATACCTGCTGTATCTTGTCTCAACTAAACATGCCTCCCTATCAGAATTCCTGTAAAGTAAGGCTAGTACCATTTACTTGGTGTATTTTGTCCCCAGACAGATTTGCCTTCCTTTGTTTTACTTGCACACCAAGGCCATAAAATTAGTGTTTCTGTAACTATCTGCTTACACTCCTACCTTTCTGCCTCTACCTCTTCCCTTGCTTTCACTTACTTTATAGCTCCAAGGCTTGCACTTCTCATACTGATTGTTTTTCTTTGCACTCTTCTGTGAGGGGGGCCAGCCCGCTATGCTTGGGCTCACTCCACTCCCCTAGCCTACCCATTCTCGCCCACCCCTACATCGACTAAACTTATACCAACACTTACCACTCCTTTAACTTCCCAAACTCAAGAATCAGCCTCCATCTGCCAGTCACAAATATTCTGTTGGTTAATTGAGGTGTAACACTCCTCCCTCTCCTCACACAACTTAACTGCAACTGTCCTTAATCACTCCACTCCCCCTACACTACACCAACACCATCCAGCTGCCCTACGTTTAAAGAAGAATGCACACCATGCTCTTTATCCTGCCCACACACTATACCCTACTGCAATCTGCATGCTATGTAACACCCTACAGTCACCTACAGATACATGTCCATAGCCCCACACTACATTATACTAATACTGTCCACTCCTCACTCTCCTACCTTGCCATCTCCTCCCAACTCTACAATCGCACACCTATTGCATACTTCCACTTCAAACATGTAGTTGTCAGCAACATCACTAACCACTAAAGCAAACACCTTCACATATTTTCCAAACAGTCACATAAACATGCATGTATATTATTCACAGATTCTCCGTAATGGGGACAAACACCCCAATCCCGGGCCACATACTGCACAAAATACCATCGTGGCTACCATTCCACCCCTTCCTCACATTAAAACTACAGAACTTCTCATTCTTAACATGAACCTTAGAAGTTTAATTAACAAAACCACAGACTTTCATGCAGTCACTGCACAATACTCACCAGACATTCTTATAGCAACAGAAACTTGGCTAAAACCCCATATAAGAGACCCAGAAATACTCCCACAAGGTTACAGTGTACACAGATTCCACACAATCATGAAAAAGGGTGGCAGGGTTGCAATCTTCTACAAAGATAACCTAAGCACAGACTACCTACCCATCAAATATCCTTATGATAACAACTTTGAAGTCCTAGTAACATGCCTCAGAATCAAGCCAAAGAAAAATATTACCATAACAGCCACTTGCATAGCTCCCAATAATACTCCCACACTGCCACTTAGGAGCTCATAGCCTGGACTGTCTCAACCTACACCCAGGAAACCATTACTACAGGTGACTTCAACTTACACTGAACACTTGCACTGGTGATAACCCCTCTACCTTCATAAATCTACATGGTTTCTCCCAAACAATCCAGTTTCCCACTCAAATAGATAAAAATAGCAAAAGGGAATCTATCTTAGACTGGCCACTTATCAATAGTACCTCCCACAACTATCTCTCCGGATGCCTTCCACATAATTTAAGTGACCATAGACCTACCTACTTAATCTGTCAGCTCAACCCACTCAGAAGCATAGTTTACAAAGTCATACAAAATACCAAAAACTTCTCCAACGAAGCTTAATATTGCTACACACTCAAGTGTGCTAGCTTGCACTGCATTTAGAGTATTTTTATTATTATTTAACTGTTTTTTCTGGAAAAAAAAGTTCTAAGCTTGTTTCCCACCTTTCCTGTAGAGTAGTCCAGATATAGATCGGCTGTATCCAGGACTGTTTTGTAAGGTTCTGAGTTCCCCAGACCTTTCTGTCTGAGAAGGAAGCCTTCCAGCTTATCAGTGGGAGTGGTAAGCACTAAGTACTCTATCTACCACAAGAGGAGAGGTTTCCGGCTCCGAAATTGTAGTTTATTAGCCGTTTGGGCAGTTTTTTTTTTTTATCCCTTTCAACTTTCTGGTATAAAAGCCCGTATTTGCACGCAGCGCAGTGCCGCTAAGCTGGGGTAAACTATTACCAGTGCCAGAAAGTCTGCTCTTCAATTTTTCCCTTGTCTTTTGTTAGTTCTCTTCTCTCTCACACTTTAATTAGCTTATTCACCTAGCACTTCATCAGGCTTTTTGTAGCAATTATTGTACCACATAAGTGCTATCAGCACTAGTCATCCAATAAGAAAACAGCTCCAGTACTTAGTAATGATGACCATCCCTACTGGCATGTCTAAAGGTCAGTTCCCTGTGCTTTCTCCTATTAACCTGGTGAACTTGGGCATTCCGAGGCAGTGTATCAACTGCCTTATGTACACAGACAATCCTCTCCTCTTACCTCCCAACACTCAGACTTGTGAGAGATGCACTTATATCTCCAAATTGGAAGCCATACACTCTCCAGCCAAGACTTGAATAGCTGGTCAGGAGGAGAAGGTCAACACCACACCAAATGGAACACATAGCCCTCCAGAACACCCATAATCACAGCCCTCACATTAAAACACAAACCACGCATCCACCTTCTTGGAGGCTCTCAAAAGGAATCTACCCAAACAGTAGACACCTAGAAGGCAGAAATGTACTCGACCACCAAAACACAGCACAAACCACAAGACACATAGCTCACCTACACAGTGTGCCCCTCAACCTAAGCCCCTAAGGCAAAACAGCTTGCCCAATACAATAATCATAAGTGACTCAATAGTGAGGCACAAAGATGTCCCACTCACTAGGCTGAATAAGGAGAATGTAACAGTCAGCTGTCTATCGGGTGCCAGAATCCGACACATAACACATGCACTCAGGTCTCTCCACAAGTACAAGTATGTCATTGTCCATGTGGGTGTGAATGACCTGAGACGCACCTCCCTGGACTACATGAAGACAGACATGGTGGAGCTCTCGGATTATGGCGCCCAGGCAAGCATGACCCTAGCCCTGAGCAGCTTCCTAGTGTTGCCCAGAATTATACCGCATTACATACAGAAAATTATTGACTTCAACAATTGGCTAAGTTTTTGGTGTCATTCTAAGGGGATCCAGTATCTATCTCCTAGGGATGACATGACTGACAGACCTCGATGCTTTGCCAGAGATGGCCTGCATTTGTCACCCCTGGTTTTCCGGGTACTGGCTAAGGCTCTTGCCACCCCTATAGTGCCTTTTTTAGGCAGTGTTCCAAAGACCAAATTACTACCATAACAGCTATAAATAAATGGAATCTGAAGATCATGTTGCTCAATGCTAGAAGTCTAAATCTCAAGATCCACTTGCTCAAAGCACTCCTCAAAATGGAGAACATCAAAATTTGTGCTTTAACGGAGACCTGGTTTAAAGCAGCAGAAAGCACTCCTGCGCTCCCAGGCTATAACTCATTCCAAACCGTTCGGCCCCAGAACATGGACCAAAGCTCCAAAGGCGGTGGTGTCTCCATATTCATAAAGGATATGCATACCTCCAGACTAGTAGCCCAGCACAAACACATCTGAGATACTTCAGGTACAACTAACATTGGGTAAGATGACGATTCAAGTCGCAGCCTGCTACAGGTCCCCAACCATGTCCCAAAGACTCTCACTCCACATTCCTAAGCACCCTGGAAACTATTAAGATCCAACCCAACACCCTCATACTAGATGACTTCAACTATCCCTCCATCAACTGGGAAAACTACTCATGCACCAATGCACTGGCCCAACGCTTCCTGGAATTCATCAATTCCAATGCCCTGGACCTGCTCATTCTTACCCCCACTAGAGGAAGCAACATCCTTGACCTAGTTCTTACTAACATGAGCAGCCGCTGCTCTACACCAATAGTCAATTCCTACCTGGTTAGACCCGACCACAAAATAATCACCATGGAAATCCACATCTCACCCACACATTCCTGCAAAGATATCCAACATAAAAAAACTTCTCCAAAGCTAACTTTGGATTCCTAAAAACAGAGATGGCTAACTTCATAGCACCCATGCCAATGGAAAATAGATGCATGACTGCCGAATCATACACCAATGCACTGTACAAACACGTACATAAATGCATGGAACTAGCCATACCCACCAGAACCAAGGCGCTCTCCTCCAAAAAAGGGAAGTCAATCTTGTGGTCCCCTGCCATTAATAAACCCTACAACAGAAGGAAGAAACAGTTGCAGAAAAAGGTGAAGTCCCAAGACAGGAAAAATTCCCCTATTAACCTCAACAAAATGTTAAGATACCTCATCAAAACCTCCAAAGCCAGCTATGAAGGCAGAACTGTGGCAGACACTAAAAACAACCACAAAGCCTTCTATAGTTATATCAAGAATCTCCACGGCAATACCCAGATTTGCTCTGAGTTACTGCACAATGGTAACTCCTATACTGAGCCAACAGATATTGCCAACATACTGGTCGACAGATTCAGTGCTAGCTTTACCCCCCTCCCCCCCAAAGGACCAATCTCAATACTGGAAGAATGCCAGGCACCCAGCATTACTGCAGCACAGGTTAAAGCTGCATTGTCCAAGGTCAAGAATTCAGCTTCCATGGGACCCGACAATATCCCTGGCTGTATTCTACATGAATTATAAAGTGAACTGGCACCACATATGTGTGCCCTGTTCACTCACAGCCTCACCTCAGGCTTTGTCCCTACCAAATGGCGCACTGCTACAGTCATCCATCTCCATAAAGGAGGAGTGCCTACAGACCCTGGAAATTATCACCCCATTAGACTGACGAGTCTGATATGTAAGGCTATGGAGTGCATTATTACGGACCTAATTAACAAGTATACAGGGAATCTCCCAACTATAGATCCCACGCAATTTGGTTTTGTGAAAGGTAGATCATGCCTGCTCAACCTGGTTGACTTCTTTGAGGCATTTACCAGAGCTGTGGATTAGGGTAAGGCAGTTCATACAGTCTACTTCGATCTGGCCAAGGCCTTTGATACCATTCCTCAATCAGGAATTATTGATAAACTCACCAAACTAGGCATCAACCCCTATATTGTTAGGTGGGTTGCAAATTGGCTCTCAGACAGAACCCACAGTGTGAAAGTAGCAAGTAGCAGACTCCAAGTCAGACTGCCGACCAGTCATGAGTGGAGTCCCACAGAGATCGGTCCTGGGTCCTCTCCTGTTTGGCATCTACTTCTCCGAAGTCCAGGCCAACACGGAGGGACTCTGGTTGACCAAATTCGCAGACGACTGCAAGCTGGGAATCATTATTAACTCCCCAAGTGATGCAGACATCCTACAAAAAGGCCTCACCGAGACCAATGACTGGTGTCGAAACCATGGCCTTAAGCTTAATGCCAAAATATGCATCATCCCCTTTGGGAAAAGCTCAGTTCCCATTAATTACCACATCGATGGGAGCCAACTGAACACTGAAGGCATTAAAAGAGATCTGGGGACACAGGTTGACAGCAACCTCTCCTTCGACCACCACATTGCCACTGTGGTCAGAAAGTCCTTCTATGTGGCACATCACATTACCAAGGGTTTTGCAACAAGGAAGAAAGAGGTAATCATTTCTCTCTACTCTTCCCTCATTAGACTAGTCAGAGTACAATGCCCCATTTGGCATGTACCTCACTAGACACCTGCAACAGCTGGAGAGGCCACAAAAGTACCTCATGAAGAGGATCCTAGGCCTTAAACACATGTCCTACATGGACAGACTCAAAAAACTCCAGCTATTCTTTGTCTCATATCACCTCCTTAGAGGTGATCTCTGCTTGACTTACAAAGCCATGTATGTCCCAGCTCTGTTAGAAATGCTACAGCTAAAGAAATCTCAATCCCTCAACACCACACGCTCCAGAGACCTCAACCTCATTACCACAATCAACAGAACATGATGGAAGGACAGGTTCATAACCCAGAGATGCCCCATGCTCTGGAATAGACTTCCCATACATGTCAAGCAGAGACCCTCAATGGCCTTCAAGAGAAATCTTAATGAGTGGATGGGAAATACAAAGTTCACCCCTGGGATCACTCCAGTGGCTCTACTTGATAGAGGCACTGAGAACTAACGTCAGGCAGCACAATGCCAGGGCACTTCTATGGGCTAGACTTGTAAAGGCTCCAGGGCCATTAACCTAGTACACACCTATGAACCTACGAACATGTTCAATAAATGCAACTGGACACCACTCCATCATCTCCAACTTGACCAGGCTGTAACATACTTCAATGACACATTTCTAGCTATTCTAACTAGCTTAGCACCAACTCGCACATGTCGTGTTAAAAATAAAAGATTGCCCTGGATATCAAAAGAAACCATTAGACTTCAAAAATTAAGGGACAAAACCTGGTTTCAATACCAGAAAACAAAAGACAATAAAACTCTGCTAGCATACCAGCAGCTCCACAATCATACAAAAAACAACACAAACTAGACAAAAAAATATACAAATACACAAAACAAATATGAAAACAAGTCGAAAAAGTTCTGGCAAGCAATTAACTCACTCCTCCACCCAGGTAGAGCATTGCCTCGCAAATCAATACCTACTTTATAAACACCATCCTCTCCTTAGTTACAGGGAACAATTTCACCCCACCATCTCTTCCACCTAATGTGGAAACTAACAACTCTTTTGACCTCAAACCTGTCCCAACTAACACCATAAGAACAATGCTGAAAAAACTGAAACCTTCTTCCATAGCAGTGGACCAAATCCCCAGTGAGTACCTCAAGCTTTCCGCTGATGCCATAGCTCTGCCTATCTCCATTCTGGTAAATAGGTCTTTAGCAGAACAATATGTCCCATATTTATGGAAAATTTCCTATATCAACCCTCTACATAAAGGAGGAACATAAACAGAATTAAACAATTACAGACCCATAGTAATCCTTTCCCCCTGTGTCAATATTCTGGAAAAATGTATCCACACTCAGTTACTACAATACCTGTTATCTCACAATCTTATCTCTCCCTCCCAACATGGTTTCAGACCAAAACACAGCACCACCACAACCCTAATTAATTTCTCTAACACCATCATCCAATTGAGAAATTCAAACCAGCAAGTAGCATCAATCTTCTTAGACATGTCAAAAGCGTTAAACATCGTCTAAACCTATCAAAGACTTCCCTCTCCAGGTTCCTAAGCTATCTTTCTGACAGTCAACAAGCAGTACGATGGAAATCTGAACTCTCGCCACTTCTGCCCGTCTCGCTTGGAGTCCCCCAAGGGTCCATACTAGGACCCCTTCTTTTCACCATCTTCTCTAATGATCTAGCCTGATCCACAACACACTCTAAAGTAGTTCAGTATGTGGATGATTCAACTTTAATCTGCTCAGCAGATACCTTACCAGCCCTCCAAATAGTAGCCCAACAAGCTTTTAATGATATAGAAACATATCTAAGTAAATCACAACTAATCCTCAATCCCAAAAAGACACAGCTAAAGCTATTTACCTGTACCAAACAATCACCATTCTCTCAGCAAACAACACAGTCGTCCAACCAGTTGAGCATACAAAACACCTTGGCGTGACAATCAAAAACAAACTCAAATTTGATGAACACATAGCCATCACAATTACGAAAGTTCACATCAAACTTGGCTCACTGTACAGAAGCAAGCCATTCCTCACTGACATTACCAGACTAGCTATATCCAGAAACTTCCTCCTCTCTGCGCTCCTATATGCTGTCCCCCTCTGTACCAACTTAAAAAAATCAGACTTAACCAAACTGTAAACTTGCTACAACAAAATAGCCCATTTTGAGGTCAAGCTTCCCCACCAAACCCACCAATGTATTGCTCTACATAAATTAAATTGTCTCGAGCTACCTAACCTTCTTCGTCTCTACCAACTTAAACTCGCACAAAATATAATCTTCCATCCTGATAGTTGCCCATCCCTCAAGGAACTTGTTGTTCTCTACTCATGCCTATGAAGTGTAAGATCTGCAGACAAACTTTCTCATAGTAAACAAAGCTAACAACACTCATGGTAAAGCCCTATTCTCAAATAAGATAGCCAAATTGTGGAAAACCCTACCCCACACCTCCAAAACACACCCGAAACTACCAGTTTCAAACTACTATTTGAACATCTGTCCAAGAAATGGCACTGCTCCTGTGCCAAACCTGACTGACAATGACATCTATAACTCCCTCAACATACTGTCCACTCCGTACCTCATTCTCTCCCTCTCCTCAGTGTTTACTACTCAAAAAAAAAAAAATATATATATATATATATATATATATATATATATAAAGGAAATCTCATTTGTTCATAACTATTATTTAATATGTACACTAACTTTATTTTTCTCACAGTGATCTTCACTGAAATGCTTGTGTTTTTCTTTTTGAACCTGTATCTAGTAGAAAACTGTATTGAATACTACTCTGTATAGACTAACTAAATGATGTATATTCTACATTTTACTGTATGTGTACTATTGTACACTCTAATTATTCTATGTTGCTTATATTTCTGTGGATCTTTTCTCCCTGGGCCTCTGCTGAAAATGGGCTTCTGGCTCAGTCGGACTTTCCCAGTAAAAAAAATGTAGAAATAAATAAATAAAATAAAGATAGAAGAAGAAAGGTAAATTGAATTGGAAGTGAAGACCTATATGCAGACAGTTAAAGGAGGAGAAGGAATGAAAGAAGTTAAGAAAAGGTATACCGCTCAAATAAGTACTAAAAAAAACAAAGGACTTGACAGGTATGATGTCTGGGACTCTGACTGTACCATCGGATGTTTCTTGCAAAAGAGGTAAGAACATTTATTTTGATTAATAGAGAGACTTTCTGTGATTTATTATTTGAAAATGAACACTATATGGAGAATTTTTTAGTAAATTATGAGTTAAAGAATGTTTATCCATGGTCAGAATATGTTATTCAATAATTGTTTGTTAGGCAGACTAAGAAAAGGATAATGATGCGGTTTATAACAGAAGTAGAGACTGCTGCATTAAAAAGACATTTAATGACTGTTTCTAAAGATGTGATGGACACCACAAAGATTTATGATGGAAGAGGACTGTGGAATGGAGGTTGGGGATGTGGGGTTATACTGAATACGGAAAACAACAATGCGAAGCATTTACCAAGCGTTATAAATGTGAAGCATTTACCAAGCATTATAAATGTGAATGGAAATAAAGGTTACAGGGGTCAGTCCAAAACACTTTTTTTTTTTTTTTGAGAAAAAGATGATCCACTCGATTAGTGAATGTAACAAAAGAAAATGTTTTATGTGGATGGACAGAGGGCATGAAGCAAAAAAATGTGAAATAAAATGTAAAAAGTTTGGCAATACAGCATGTGCTTGGTTAGATTGTGAAAATGGGGAACAACAAATTGTAGAAGGGGTTATACAAGATGTGAACCAAGAAAAAGATACAATATGAGGAAATGTAAATCAGAATGGGGTAGAAAAGATGACAGAAACAAATGTTAAAGAAGATAAAAATAAAAGAGAGGAAGAAAAAACTGATGCAAGTGGTGACAAATATGTGGACTGGCAGATAGTGAAAGGAAGAAAGAACTCTACAGGAAAAAGAGTTACAGGAAAAGACAATATAAATGTATGCTAGCTAAAGAGAATAAAAAGGCAAAGGATGATTTCCTCCGTTTTTTCTCTCCTCTTCATTGATAGAAACTTAAAATATTAGCTATTAATTTTAATAGTATGGAAATATTAAGAGGAGAACTGGCATACAGTGGATATAACAAGTGTACACACCTCTGTTAAAATGCCAGGTTTTGTGATATAAACAAAATAAGCGCACAATACATCATTTCAAAACTGTTTTCACCTTTAATGTGACCTATAACCTGTGCAATTCAATTGAAAAACAAACAAATATGTTAGGGGGGGATATATAAAAAAAAACATGCAATAAGCTAGTTGCAGAAGTGTGCATACCCTTAAACTAATACTTTGTTGAAATATTTACTGAATGAATAGCTGGAAATGGGAATAAACTACAAAGAAATATGATTAGGGGTTATAAAGTCTATATGGAAAATGGAGACAAAGGTGATGTAAGGAATTGAAGACTTATAACTTTAAATAATACAGATTGTAAGACTTTTATGAGACTTGTAACTAAAGGGTTAACAGAATGGGAAATTTATATGAGCAAACTGTATTCGTCAGAAAAGGAAAAGGAATGTAAGACTTGTTATGGTTCATAGGTTCATAGGTTAGTACTAAGCTAACTGCCCTTGCGAGCCATTTTAAGCCTAGCCAATTATCCCTTGTGAGACTCAAACCCTGCACCTTGTGTTTGTAGGGCAAACACTTTAACCATTAGGCCACCCTCATCAAACATCAAACAAAAATATTAATGCAAAAATCATGATAGGAGACTTAAGTAAAGCATGACAGAATCCAGCATGAAATATTAAGGGATATTTTAAAGGAATATAGCATTAGTAAAAAAAATAAATAAATAAATGTAATTAAATCAGTTTATTTGCATTTGTCTATTGGGATGGTCTACTGGGCCATGGTGAGCCCATTTTCAGTGGAGGCCAGGGGAGAAAAGCTACACAATCAATTATACAATAAATACAGTAGAACAGATCAACATAAGTACATAAACTATGCAAGAGGTACAGTAGACAGTTGAATGAGCAACGTAAAAAAATGATGGTACATTATTAGATTACAACATTAAGGATAAAGTGGTTTGTGCAATTAGAATATAACAAGATGGGATATAAAGCTGGGATAATTAAGATACTCAAGTAAATATCACAGGTGCTTGCAACA
The DNA here is from genome assembly GCF_019279795.1 of Protopterus annectens. Lineage (NCBI taxonomy): Eukaryota > Metazoa > Chordata > Ceratodontiformes > Protopteridae > Protopterus > Protopterus annectens. The sequence goes on along the minus strand of NC_056730.1, from coordinate 977,069,500 downwards.
TGGTCTGAATAATTGTTCCTTGTAAAGTCCTTGGCATAAATATAGGAAAGTAAATATAGTAGAAAGTACAGCACTGCAGTCAAATAAGCAAATTAAAAGAGAAAGAGTTACATCAGAGTAGTAGTTAATGAAGGTGTAGGGTAGTGTCAGGTTTTGGGAAGTGCAGATTTGGAACATGTGCATTACCACAGAGAGGAAAGGTGTTTCTCAGACATTTTTTTAAAGAGAGCTGCATTGCTGGTAGTCCTGAGTGATGCTGAGAGGGTGGTTCCATAGTTTAGCAATAGTAAAGGAGTAGAGCATCTAACCAGCTGAAATGTTAGGTTTTCTACATTCTGGAGAAGTTGATTTTTGGATCGGAGAGGTCTATTTAGATGGTACAGAGTAAGTGATAGAAATTATGATAGAAATATTGTTAAACAATGTTAATGGATGGATTAGTGAAGTGCTTCAAATAAGATCTGGAATAAGGCAAGGACATCCAGCTAATATTAGTATACTTTCATTGATTATGAATATGATAGTAAACAAAATAAAATGACAGACAAGGCAGGATACAGAATATTGAATGAACTACAATTACCAGTAATGTATACCTATACTGATGACACGATTATTTACAACTGATAAAGAGCATGTGGAAACAGCCATTCAAAAGCAAAATGTATTATTAAATGAAAATGGATTATGTATAAATAAAGAAAAAAGTACATGTTTTGGTCTGATAGGAAACATAAAAGACATAAAATTTAATATGGAGGTTATAGAAGTTTTGTGAATTAAGTTTGGACAAAATGTGTACGTAGAAGAACAATGGACAATGTTATTCAAAGAAATAAGAGTTATGACATTATTTTGGAAATCATTTCGATTCTCACATAGGAAGAAAGATTACTTGATAAATATGATGGTGATAGGAAAAATGCTTGTATAGCAAATAATTATATGATTCCTACAAAATATGAACGAGTTACTTGGGGTTTCAAGTTGAATCCAGTCAAGAGAGGAATACTATATATGAAAAATGAAAAAGGAGGACTGGGATTGTTGAATCCTATAGTGTATGCGGCATCAGTGAACTCGTATAAGGCCTTGAAATATTGTATACAAGGAGAAAATATTATTGGTATTATTGTCAAAAATAAATAGCAAGTGTTTTTGGGAAAAATGGAGGCAGGTAAATAACGTAAAGAAGTAGTAAATGAAGAATTTAAAGAGTATCAAAATGAAATCATGTTATGGAAATTAAAAATAGATAAAAACTCAGAATGATCGAAAATAACAGTATCAGAATATCACAAAAGTGTTTTATTATATTGATCCATGGAAAGATTTAGAAACAGAGAACAAGAAGGCAATAAAAATGACATTTATATGCCACAAAAAGATTTATGAATGCAAGGATTTCTTCTAGAGATTATCCATAAGAAATGTGCCTGTTAAAGCAAATATGCAATATAAGAAATACAAGATAGACTATATCATGCATGTGGAAAATATGAAACTACAGAACATGTGTTTTTGAATTGTATAAGGGTAAAAGATTTATGGAATGAAATATGTAAATGTAATATGTTAAAGGAATATAACATAGGGAACAGATATGATTGAATTTGTTTTTTATGGTGGTAAAAATCAAGAAGAAGCTAAATAACGGACAGAATTATAATTTATGTTATATGGACAATATGGACTGAAAGAGTTAATGAAATCAAGTTTAATGGAAAATGAGTGTTGGCAAAGATTTTGGAGAAAATAAGATTTTGGTTGTAGAAAAAAGGATGGGGGGACACTTAAAGCAATGTATAAAATGTAAAAGTTTGTAAATATAGGTAAATAATGTATACAAGTAATAAGCAATGTATATAAGCTATGTATATAAATAAAAAAAACTACTCTTTTTGACAGCTGCTGTGGGATCATTTATACCTACCTGAGCTACCCCCAACTCAAGCTGGAGGAATACATTCCTGTCCCAGAAACATCCCATACTCTGGAACAAACTACCTATCTCTCCCATACTCTGGAACAAACTACCTATCTATATCAAACAAAGCTCCTCATTAGCATTCTTCAAGGAAAAATGATGACTGGATGGGAAATAGTAAATTCACCCTGGGGATCACCTCTGTGGCTCTGCTGGACAGGGGCACAGGAAAATAATTTTCTTGGGTGGCGAAAGCCAGGATACCTTTTTGGCTAGGCTTATATAGGCCCTAGGGCCAATAGCTTAGTACCTATCTATGAACCTATAAGCAGATGGGGCCTCAGTTTAACGATTGAAAGATTTAAATATATTCAGTTTTATGGATGGGGATTGTACAGTACTGGAATGCTGCATGTAAAGAAAGTCATGCAGTATAAATCAGTCGAAGGATGTAAGGAAGCATGAAGAAGGTGTGTGGACCATCTGCTGTGCTAAGGATGACTATGCAAGCTACTGGGCGGTGAAATGTATGCAGCATAGCAGGTACATGTATCTTACTCCACCAGACAGGGTTAGTGGCTGATTAGCAGTTGTTAAAATATACAAATCCATCTCCTTGAAAAATAGATTAGTATGAAAAGTAGGTCATGTTAATAAAAATAAAAACAAAAACTTTAAATTACATAAATAAAAGTGTATTAGGCAAAAAGGGTGCCAAATGCTCACTCATAAATCTGTAAGTACCTATATAAAAATTGGGTAAAACAAAATGTGTGCTCCTTTAGGAAACAATATTTAGCTTAAATCAGACTATAACAGCAGAATGGTTCAGTCACTTGAGAGGAAGAATCTCAGTTATCTGACACAAAGCAAAGGCAGCCAAGACTACCTTATTTGCTTTACTTCATAATGCTTTCAATCACATTTTACTGAAAAGGGATAAAATATAAATTACTTAAAAATTACTTCAGTTTGACAGTCAAAATGAAATATGAACAAAGCATCTAGTGTATGGTAGGGGCGGCTCATAAGAGCAAAAAAATCCCAGCTCAGTGTGACAAAACAACCTTCACTTCCAAGAAAAGGTAGTTACAATCTCTCTGTGAGATACCTTGCCATAAAAAAAGGCTGCATAACCTGGCATGTGACTAAAGCTTCTGCACTTATGCTTAAAACTAAACAGATTACATACATAATTATGTGTTTTGCTGTAGAAGATGAGTCAGGCATGATTATTGCAACTGTTCAGCAAGTAAACAAACACCTTCACTGTTGCTACCTTTCCTTATGGTGTTGCATGATGCAAAAACCTGACGCCATTATCATCTGCTCTGAATTATAATGGGATCTGTACTGGCTTTTATTGATGCAATAAACGTTAAAAGAAGAAACAACTTCAAATGACAGGCCATTAGTGAAAACTGTTCTGCTCCAAGGCATTTGTGAATACGAAATGTATACGTACTGGGATAATACCATTCAAATAAACTGAATGCCACATCCAGAGTGAAGACCAAAACAGATATTGCAACCACTGGCATTAAAAGTGAAAAAGCACAGTTATTTATTCCGGCATGAATAAAACACCATGAAATATTTCATAGTATTATTCTCCGCACTACTGGGCATGCAAAAACTGGAGACCTGTGAAACAATCTTACTGAACCATCTCCTGCTCACTGAAGTCGACAAGCTGCAATATACGAATACTGAAATACATGATGAGGCAAAATGAAGGAACATGCAATTAATGGAAGCTGCTTAAGATTATCCCATCTACAGTAGCAAGCGTCAGTAATGGAGTGCGCCTGATACAGCAGGAAGGCAGATTAGATTTATATATCCCACAAAGCATGATACAAACTGATGAGCAGCATAAAACTATTATAATGGGTCTTCAGGGTAGCAAATGCAGCTTTCGCCTGCTTTAATTGGTAACAACTAGATTGACCTTTCTTCCATAATCGTAACTACAGTGTAGCAATTAGACAAACTACAATGGCTATTATTTCACTCATTTATTGCGCTGAGGGTGATGGAAAGAAGATGCTCTATTTCTGCAAAGGTCTAGCTCAGAAACAGAATTTTATACCTGCATGCAGGTGGTCAAGGTATAATACCCTTACTCGTTTATTTAAAGCTTTAAATGAAGAGATACTATCATGACCTGGAACAAAAACATCACTTACAAAACCAGTGCTAAACTCTTGCTTCTACACCACCACTAACACTGGTCTGAGATGTCAGCAACCTGTTACAATATTCACGTTATGCGATGTTAATATATCTCAGTTCATAAACTCGCATTAAAAATACAGCACCTCTGTTAAAAAGCAAAAACTATAGCAACTTAGCATGACCCGTTTCCTTTTTTTTTTCATTAAAAAAAAAATCACATTTTTCTAACTTATACTTGGAAATAGTAAAGAGAGAAGTTTTAAATGAATTTAAGTTGTTTTTACAATTACAGTGCAAAAGATAATTGTGCATTAAATTATGTGTTTACTAAGTATGAAATAAATGCAAGGCATGCACAGTACAGGTCTTGCTTTGTTCAAACACAACACCTCATAATCATAAAGCATACCCTGCTAGGCCTTAATGAGACAGAAACGCAACATATTATCACCTTCAGCAGGACAACAGTTTCTGTCTTGTAAAAACAAGATTAGATCTTACAATCAGCAAATCAAATGAGAAATGCCATGCCAGGGCCACTTGCAGTTAAAACCTGTGCTGATTTATTAGCTGTCACTGTAACTTTATTGCCCAAGTCACTTATCAAAGGATACTTGCTCAGTTATAATAATTCCTACAGACATTCTTGGTTTCTCTTAGAGAAGAGATCTTTAGAAGCCTAGCAATTATAAACAAACACTGGCAACAGCAGCAGCAGACAAAATCTCCTGGTTTGTTCTTGCTATCACATAATGAATGAATTGAGATCACCTGTGAACACTTCTACAAATACATTACATTTTCAATTTTTTAGCCTTTTTTGGGGTGGTAAAATTTGTACCCTCTTACTGCATCAGTGCAGTTAAAAGCAGTCTGTAGTTCGCTACACTGTTTCATGGCTCAGTAAACTCAAGGTAAAATGCCATTTTGTTGTATCCTTTTCACTTTCATGTCTACTACTAACTGCATGCATAACTCATTAAACTAGTTTACTACTGTTTAGAAGAATTTTTATGTGGTTTGCTACACTATGGCTACAGTGTCATCTCATGTTCAAATTTTTACTGCATACATGCTGTCAATATTTTTAGATTATCCTACCACCACTCACCTTTGCTACGCTGAACTTTTGAGGTCATGTGCAAAATGGGAAAAAAGGGTTGTGGATGGATGGAGACAACCTTTCACAATATGTTCAGAATGTTTTCATGCCCATGAGGAGATCTTCCAATGCCTTTCACTAAGCAGTGAGCCAAAATTCCAGTAATTCAGCCATTCAGGACAAGTGACACAGCTCTTCTATCTTTGGTCATTATAATGTTAGGTCCAAATACAGGAATATGGGGGGAGATATATGTAGTAAAAGTGGATGTGAAATTCAGATAATAACTTTGTGAGACCTGACATTCAATACAAAATGTTTTCAACAGAGCTTAGACTCAAACTATTTTGAAGTTACTGTATTCAGGTAGGTCAAACTTGCATGTAGATAGACTCGGCAATGAAGAATATTACTTGTGTTGCTGGAATACCTATTTTAGGATGAACAGTGATAAATGATAACACCAGATGTATTTCACTTGTAAATAAAATAACAAAAAACATCAATCTCCATCAGCAGATTTTGGTCAGACAACATGTGCATACTGCCATTTATGGTTGTGAACACACATCTCCAAATCACAGAAACCAGACCTTAATAGCATTTTTTTCATTCTAGACAGTGGTTAGCTGTATGAATGGCTGACTATGGAATATTAAAAAAATCCAGTAAATAATACTACATTTTGCTGATTAAATGTTACTGGGATACATATGTCATTTTATTAAGAATTTTTTACGGTCACTTCTCCCATGCCTACGGACTATCAAGCTGTCTCCAATCAGACACAGTAAATTAAATTGCTAATTGATGTGTTTTTGGCGCCAATTTAGTAGGAAATACCTAAGAAGTTATAAATATAAGCGTCATTGTGAGTAGTGTTTTTTATGAAGAAGTTTCGCAATTTAGTGGAACGAAAAACGTATTTTATTTTTGCGTTTAAAGTGAATAAACGGTGATAGTTAGAAAACATTGCTTTCCTGGCATTTTTGTGACAGTAATCTATAACTCTGATCATTACAGTTATAAACCCACCACGTTTTCTTCCAAAATTGCCATTTTGAGGAGGGATTATTAGGGGGAGAGCAACATTTTGAGCCAAAATTGGAAACAGTGGAGAGGTTTGGATATTCCTAATTCTATAAAGTGATTTGCAAGTACCTCTTAATGCAGGAAATCTGGACAAGGCCAAATATATTGGAAGAGCATACAAACACTACTAAAAATTGCTCTTGTATAAACTTAAGACAGTTGATAGAATAACAGGTCATGCTTTAGCATGCATTTTTCTGAAAGTTATGACGTCTGAAACTCAATGTCTGTCATTTAGTGACTTCATTCCTAAATGATTTGCCAGAAAACCACAAATCTTATGAGGAAAAAAACAAAAATAAGAAGCAAATATCTATTCATTCTGCAAAAATCTGGACAGTTGAGAGGTATAGTTCAGCCGAGGATGTCTGAGTTTGCTGCCCTTCCCCCCTCACAAAATCATGGTCGAAGGGAGCATCCCCCCTGCAGCCATTCCAATGTCCCATTCCTTGGTTATTTCACCCCATTTACCATAAACACTGTAATGTACATACTGCTTTACTTCTGCAATGATTTAGATTTCATTTGAAAGTTTTATTTTGCATTTTACAGCACAAACCCTAATAGATATCTGCAAAACAAAGCAATGCAGTCTCAAAATGAAAACAGACTTAGCATTAAAACTTCTCTGCCCTTGAAACTCACATGCATTGAAATCCACATTCAAAGAAAATACATTTTATCAGTGGCAGATAAAGATTAACTTTGGGCTGTTTTCAAATCACAGGCCTCTTGAACACGAAACATACACATGCTCTTTGATACACCTTCCTGATTGTATTAAATTATATTCCTTGTACAATACAGTACAGTTAAGAGGGCATTTTCAAATTTATTGTTTTGAACATTTTCCAGTAAACAATGAAACAAAATGCATGCTCCAATGACAAAACTGCCCAATTCAGAACATTTCCATCATAAAAGTCTACTCAACCTTCTACAGTCAACCAGTATCAGTAAATATGCACAATCTCTGAAGAAGTAAAAGTCATCTAAATAATTCCACATTAAAGAAATCTGTAACTAATGAAGAGGTTGCTGCTAGCAAACAACTTTATATGTCATTGTTTCAGCTACAAATAAAGTGCCTGTTGCCCTTGATGAATAAATTGGCTATGTTGCATTAAAAAAAATGATAAGCTAGTGATATTGCAATAGGGAATGGATGGCAAACTGATAACAGGTTCATAGTTACTAGGTATCTTCGCCAAAAAAGAAGGCAGCATCCACACCTTTTACAACACAGTACAGTATCAGCAATGCATCTACCTACTGTGGGAGTAGAACCCACAGCCTTCTACATCAAAAGCAAGTACACTACCTGTTGTGCCATTAACAATGCAAACAGACTCAGCATAAGCAGCACTAAACTTTTGTTCCCCTGCAGCTCCCAGCTCCTTGTAAAATCTACTCGACACTTAGCTGCATCTCTGAACTTTGCAGCACAAGAAATCTGGAAAAAGCCAGAATTTATGAGGGGAGGGACAACGACAAATGCCCAAAAACCAGGGACACATTTTAAACATTGTTTGTATAATGTTGGAAAGTTGCTAGAATAAAATGCTGTGTTACCACCATACATTTCACTGCCAAGTCTTGAACACAGGGGACCCTGTGCAAAACAGTCACAGAAACATACCACTATGCCAAATCAGCTGTTTTGTGAAAGAGAGGAAGACTGAAACTTAAATGGCTACCATTTAGTGAATTCTGTTCTCACCATTGCTGTCAACCTCTTAGCACAAAACACCTGAACAAAGCCAATAATGGGGTAATACAGCCCCCAAACATATTCAGTGAATTCAAGTTCTCACCATAGCTCTCAACCTCTTAGCAAAAAACATGTGCACAAAGCCAGTAATGGGGGAATACAGCCCCCAAACATTCAGTGAATTCAGTTCTCGCCTTAGCACAAAATATCTGGACGAAGCCAATAATGGAGGAATACAGTCCCAAAAATGGGGACAAATTTCAAATATCTATGTTATAAGCTTAGAAAATTGCTAGAATAAAAGGTCTTGTGTTACCATGTACTTTCTGAAGAATATGAAGTCTGAAATTCAAATGCCTGTTATTTTTAAACATTTGTTAACCAGGAAACTAGTTTGACTTGGAACAAAAGCCAATTTTCAGCAGAGCAGGGAGAAAAACTCCAGAGGCGTCTTTGTAAGCTGGGGGGACATGCAGACTCCACACAGAAAGCACCCCAGCCAAGAATCAAACCAGAGAACCTGTAGCTGTCAGGCAACAATGCACCACTGCACTACAAACTTTGCAAGGAAAAATGAAGATTTTATGAGGAAAGTATAGTTGTGCACCTACCATAAATGTAGTTGTTCGAGTGTATTCACTGTTGCAGTCATTACACTTGGGTTATCCTGCTGGTAGGCAACACGCAGTTGGCTTGAATTCCAAAGTCTTGGTCCAGCGTCGGTTGCTGTCGCCTCTTGCCTGACGTCAGTGCACCAGGGGCAGAAAAGATGCAGCCGACGCCATTTTCTTCAGTTTGTCTTGCCCCAGATGTCAGGTGCCCCCAAAAGGGTAGGCTGTAAAAATTATGATTATAAAAAAGCATGCACATAACCTTCATCTACAAGCAAATACACCACATAGGTTGTACAGAATAGATAGGTACAGATAAGTCCCAGCAAAGAAAAAGGTGGATGGTGGGAGGGTAACCTGGACTGCAACAGGTACACAACTGTACTATGGTCATCGTGTTTCACTGTTGCAGTCATTACACTTGGGTTGAATTCCAAAGCTGAGGATGGGCGGCTGGGCCTAAATAGAGTTTGGAGTGGCTATGAGGTCTTGCAGAACTGCAGTGGCAAAGCCTGCTCTGGATTTAGAGTAGAGAGGTAAATGGTAGTGCTTTGTAAAAGTCTGCACTGAAGTCCATGTTGCAGCCTCCAAAATATCCTTGGTTGGTACTTCCCTGAGGAAGGCTGCTGAAGTGGCTGCTGCTCGGGTAGAATGTGGCCTAATGCCCTTGGGCACTGATTTGCCATGTTGTGAATAGCAGAAACGAATGCAGTGGCCTAACCATTTTGAAATAGTCTGCTTTGAAATGGTTTTTCCTTGGGAACCTGCAGCATATGCCACCAAGAGTTGTTCAGTCTTTCTGAAGGCTTTAGTCTTGTCCAAGTCAAAGCGTAGCTGTCTGTGTATGTCTCTCCCCCTTATTCTGTGGGTTTGGATAAAAGGTAGGCAAATATATGGTTTGGTTAAGAGCCACGCTGGACACTACCTTAGGCATAAATGTGGGGTTTGTCCTTAGAGAAACCCTGTCCTGATGGAAAATAATAAAAGGTTCCACAGCCATTAGTGCCTGTAACTCTGAGACTCTTCTTGCTGAAGTTATTGCTAGGAGAAGAGCGGTTTTCCATGACAAGTATTTTATCTCTGCTGTATTGGCTGGCTCAAAAGGAGGCAGTGTGAGTTTTTCCAAGACAAAATTGAGGTCCCATGTAGGCATTGGAGCTCTCCTTGGAGGTCTTATGTTTTTGGCCCCTCTGAGAAACTGTCTTAGCAGTGGATGAGAAAAAAATTGGTGGGTTCGTATTGTAATGAGCTGAAATGGCAGAGGCATGGATCTTAATTGATGAGGATAGGCCTTTGTCCAGCATCTCAGTTAGGTACTGCAAAATCTGAGGAATATTTCGTGCAAGCAAGTCAATTCCCTGCGCTTGTTTCTAAGCACAGGATCTCTTCCATTTTTCTGCATAAGATTTTCTGGTGCTGGGCCTCCTGGCCTCCAAAATAACATCCATAACTGCTTTAGAGAGAGGTGTGTTCTGAATGATTACATTATCCATCATGCAGCCAGATTTAGGGTTTTGAGTTGGCTGTGCAGGATGTGATTGTTCTGTTGGGTCAGCAAATGAGGTATTAGAGGCAATGTCCAGGCTGGGCCTTGAGACAAGCTCTTTAGGATTGGGTACCAGTGCTGGCGTGGCCAGTCTGGGGGAATCAGTATCATTTTTGGCTTCTCTTGACTGACCTTTAGGAGTACCTTGGAAAGGAAAGGCAGAAGAGGGAAGGCATATACTGTAAGGGCTTTCCAGCTGAATGAAAGGGTGTCCACTTTCCATGCTTGCTTGTAATAAGTCCAAGTGCAGAATCTCTGTAGCTGGCAGTTGTGAGGGGAGATGAATAAATCTATGTCTGGGCATCCCCATTTCCCGGTTATCATGTTGTAGATCTGTGGATCCAGTTTCCACTTGTGAGGATCCATGAGGTTTCTGCTTAGTTCGTCTGCCAAAGTATTTGTCTTTCCTGGCAGGAATTGTGCTTGCAGATGTACTTGATAAGTCAATGCTGTGTTCAACAAAGTTATGGCTTGCCTGCAGAGGGGGTAGGAATGTGTGCCCCCTTGCTTATGTACCACATGTCTAATATTGTCTGTCTTTATCAGTAGTTGTCCTGGATGAAGAAGGTCCTTGAAGGTTGTCAGGGCATTTTGTACATCTAGCATCTCTTTTTAATTGATATGAAGATGCATTTGGTTTGCGGGCCATGTGCCCTGAATACATTTTCCTGCCATGTGCACCCCCCCAGGCATAATCTGATGCATCTGTTGTTAGTGTCTGCCTGGCAGTGGGTAAGGTGAATGGCTGTCCCTTGTCGTGGTGACAGGCCTGTGCCACCATTGAAATCCCTGTTGCAGGCAGGGAATGAGAGTAATTACTGTTTCCAGGCTGTGGCAATGCTGAGTCCAAACACTTTTTAGATACCATTGTAGTTTTCTCATATGCACTCTTGCATATGGAATTAGTAAAATGCAGGATGCCATGTAGCACAGAGCCTGCAGAATTTTCCTTGCAGATAACTGGGTCTTTTTTGCAATGTCTTTGAAGTAAGAAGTCAGATGCCTTTGTTTGTCTGGTGTGAGATAAGCCATCTGGGCAGATGTATTTAAGCTTGCACCCAGGAATATTATCTCTTGAGAGGGCACTAGTTTTGATTTCTTTTCGTTTACTGTGTACCCTAGGCAAATTAGTAATCTTTTTACAAACGCCAGATGCTGTAGTAGAATATCTTTGTCCTTTGCTTAAATAAGGCAGTCGTCCAAGTAGGGGTATATTTGAATTCCTTTTTGTCTGCAAAATGCAATTACTGGTGCCAAGCATTTTGTGAAGACCCTGGGCACAGTAGATAAGCCAAAGGGCAGTGCAGAGAATTGATAGTGCATTGAGCCAGCTATGAATCTGAGTTATCTTCTGCAAGTTTGTCTGATTGGGACATGCAGGTATGACTCTTTGAGGTCCAAAGTTACAAGCCAAGCCTTCTTGTCTAGCATGGGTAGAAGCTGCTGTAGAGTCAACATTTTGAATTTTGGGACGTTCAGAAAAGTATTTAGTATAGACAGGTCCAGAATTGGTCTCCAGGCTCTGTCCTTTCTTGGTACTAAGAAAAGTCTTGAGTAAAATCCTTGTCCCTGCTCTTGTTGTGGCACTGGCTGAATAGCTCCCATGTCCATGAGAGATGAAATTTGTTTTTGTGCCTCCTGCCATTGATTGCGTGGCAGGTCTGGCATACCTTTTGCCTTTGGAAGGGTGTGAAAGTGGAGCCTGTAGCCCTGAGAGACTATATTTAAGACTTATTTGTCCTGGGTGATCTTGTGCCAGTTTTGTAAAAAAAGTGCTAGCTTTCCCCCTAAGGGTGCTGCCAAAAAATAAGTGCTTGGCATTGGCAGAGGGAAGTCATTGGGACTGTTTTCTATAAGGCTGTGATTTGTCTTCTTCGCATTTTGGAGGTAGAAGCACCCCACTGTTTGAGCCTGTATGAGCCCTGGGGCTGTTGCCTGCCTCTAGGGCATCTGAATCTGCCTCTTTGTGGTCTGTCTGACACTGGAAAGGACCAATTCTTAGAGGACCAGTTCCTGCTAAATCTGGGTGGCTGTACCTGTACGAAATCCTTTACTATCTGCATAGATTTTGCCTTATTCTCCATTTTCTTTAACACCTCCTCTGCCTTAACACCAAACAAAGTATCATGCAGTAAAGGAGCATCTAATAATTTTGCTTTAACATGATCAGGCAGATTCTGTTCCTTTAACCAAGCATGCCTTCTAATAACAGAACCTGTAACAGTGGCCCTGCACCAGGTCTCCAGAGAATCATAGCCACATTGCAAAGTATGTTTTCCCACTTGTTCAGCTGCATGCAATAAATCCTGCAAATCTTTGTTCTCAGAACATTCAGAATTTGTCAATATTTTTTGTTTCAACGAAGACATTAAGTATTGCTGATATTTGAGCATATGAAACTGACAATTTAAAGCCCTTACAGCTAAGGTAGCAGAAGTGTAAACTTTTTTCCCCCATCTGTCCAAAGCCCTAGAATCTCTGTCTGAGGGGACAGGGTTTTTGGCAGAAGCAGCCTTGACCCCTTTGGGACCCTGTGAGATAGTTTCTGGGTCAGCAGCAGGGTTTTTGTATAAAGAAATTTATGGGTGTCTGGGACCCTGTAGTATCTGGCTTGACAGGGCAGGAGGTAGAGGGTCTGGAGACAAGCTGGACTCTGAGAAAACATCATCTACTATGCCTAGAACAGGGGGAATTGCAAGAGGTCTGTGCTGAGGAAGTAAAAGAAAGTCTCTAAGTCTTTTCTTAGAATTGGAATAACCCTGGCTCTCCCATTGGAAATGCTTCCTCATGGTATGCAGGGTTTCCCCAAAAGAATAGTCCTCCTGAGGAGAAGCTGAAGGAATGGAATCTTTAGCATCAGAATCCTCAAAGGGAGGAACAGAACATCCCTGATCAGAAGAGGAGTCAGAGGAAATGGAAACCTGATCAGAAGAGTCATATTCAGTGTCTTGCCTAGGCCTCTTATCAGGAGGGGGATGGGAACCCCTGATCAAAGTAATTAGGTCTTCGGCCATTTTGAGCATCTGTTTCTCAGGCATAGAAGCCTGTCCTGGAGAATGCTGTACTGGTTTCCTTATCTTTAAAACTGTTTTAGACTTTGTCTTGGATGCTGAATTAGGCTTTATATAAAGTTGTGTAGGTCTGAAGACACCCATCAGAAGCCGATGACTGCTCAGCGGCTCCGGACCCATCTGAGGGATTAATTTACGAAGGACCAATACCTTAAGTATCCAGAGGCCTAGCTGTCTACACGTGGGAGTCGGAGGCGGCCTGTGGCTCTGAGGTAGCGGGAGCCAGGGGCTGCGAAATCGCCTCACTGAGCACTGGCAAACCGACGAATGGCCTAGAAGAGGATTCGTCGTCGGTTTTGGACCTTGGATGCTTGTCCTTGTCTTTATCCTTACGTTTTTTATGAATTCCGGTAGTCGATAGTTTCGACGGCATTATGTAGTTAAACCTTCTGCCAAAGTAATGAAAAGCAAAATCGTACCGACGTTCAATAGTGCGTTGGTTAAATCTAGCACAAAACCGACAACTAGCAATGTCGTGGTCAGGGCCTAGGCAAGGAATACAGTAAGAGTGGAAATCCTTATGAGGTATTTGCTTCCCACAAGAAATACAATTGTTAACTTTTTCTGATATCAGTCTGGAGCAAGAAAAAAGTTTCCCCAACGGGGTACTTAGCTTTATTGAAGACTTCGGATCTGAAATTCGATTTCGAAAATCTCAGGAGTTGGCCTACCGGCACTTGATAACTGCTTTTGCTTCGGGCACTGCATGGCAAGAAAGACTGAAGAAAATGGCGTCGGCTGCATCTTTTATACCCCTGGCGCACTGCCGTCAGGGAAGAGGCAACAGCAACCGACGCCGGACCAAGACTTTGGAATACAGGCCAACTGCGGGTTGCCTTCCAGCAGGATAACCCAAGTGTAATGACTGCAACAGTGAAACACGATGAACATCAGAACACATATAAGGCAAAAATCTGCTAATTTTTTTACAAATGGTGGTGGGTAGGGAATTCAGGCCCTTGCCACCTGCACCCAAGGTACAGGGTTCAAAAGCCTGAGTATCTCTACCCACCACCATGTGTTCTCTCTAGCCATCAGTATATAGTAACTGGGGCATTAAACACACACACACACACACACACACACACACACACACACACACACACACACACACACACACACACACACACACACACAGCTAAATCCTAATGGCTGGTACATCCTCTGTACCTGCAAGGCTGGTTCCTCGGCAGCTGCAAGGCTAACGGCTGGTTTCATCTCAGCATCAGCTGGTTTCCATTCTCCTGGCACACGAGAGTAGGCTGGAGGCTCCAGCCTATGGGCAATGCAGTCCGGTGTTCTTCCGTTTTGTGCGGTTGTCACTGCACATACTTCTGGGGCTGCAGGGCAGAGATGCCTTTTTCCTCTTATCCAGACTGCCTAACACAGCAGTCTGGAGTTCTGTGAGTAACAGGAACTCCAAGCATGCATGCGTGGAGTTCTGGAACACACAATTTTTTTTTATCCTCCTTTCTTCCTTCTTTCTACAGTTGGGAGGGGGGGCTGCAGTCCTATAGCACGAGCCGCCCCTACATAGTATGTACTTAGAATACTATGAAAAAAGTCATAATTTTGTGCTTTGCAGGCATAGACTACAGCTAGAAAATAATTTAATCAGTCCACTTTAACACATATGCCTGGCAGTTAGCACAGGAGTTTTATTTATTTTCATTTGTTAACCGGGTAGTGTTCGAATCGGCAAAATATCCCACTTTCAGCAGAGACCCCGTGGAGAAAAGCTCCAAGAAAGATTACATATTTTTTTTTGTTTTATTTTTTAACTATTACACTGATAACTGTACATATACTAAAAATACACATAGAAATTCGAATTACAAGGTTCTTAACATGGTGTCTACAAAAAGTAACAATGGTGGTCATATCGAACAAGAGACAGTTGTACTATACATGTTTTTTCTCCTTAGAGTAAGAAGTCATGTTCTGAGAGTAAGAAGACTTGAGAGGAATAGGAGG
Organism: Protopterus annectens; assembly: GCF_019279795.1. NCBI lineage: Eukaryota > Metazoa > Chordata > Ceratodontiformes > Protopteridae > Protopterus > Protopterus annectens. The sequence continues at coordinate 977,054,288 of NC_056730.1, read as the reverse complement.
AATAGAGAAATGGGAAGGAGTTAGACATTTACGGGTTAAAGTGTTTAGCCTGGGTGCGAGCAGGAACAAAGTCTATGCTTAGAGAAATATGTGCGTCATTGATGGACGGAATATGCTGAGGTAGCGAGTTCCATTTTTTTGCAATGATATGGGATTACAAGGATTTGCCATAAGAGTTTTCTACTTTAACAACTTTAACAGTATTTTATCAGCAAATCTAAGGGATGTTAGGTTACCGTAGAGTTGGACAAGATCAGAAAGTACTGGGCAATTGTCAGGTTTGTATAACACTGTGTGAGCAGTAAGTAGTTGATTCAGGGTGAGAAGATGAGTTAAGGCTGTGAACTGTGGTTCCTATGATACAGGGTTTGATTCCCTCAACCTTCCGCTGTGTACTATGTGACCTTAATCAAGTCACATAACAAGACATTGCTCCCACGTCTCCTCTAAAAAGGAACTGTCTTCCCAGTGGGCCTACCTGGTTAACAAATGGGTATCATTACTATTATGTCATTTTATTGTAATTCATGTATTCACAGATAATGTATTTCTTTGGGAATTATTTTCATTTAGTCTGACTATTTTGTTTCCTTGATTTGCTCTATGCTCTGTCTGATTCTGATCTTCACCGTAGCTAAAGTGCCTTTGGGCATGTTCAGTTAATCCTCTAGCAGTTAGTGCACAAAATTAAGGCTAGAGGTGTTAACGAGCTGCTTCCTGTGGTATAGGTTTGATTTCACCAGCCATACATTTATTTGCCTACTGAGTGACTTTGAATAACTCATTTAACAAGGGAGTGCTTTGGAGCAACTGGGAAATTGAGCTAAGATCCTTTAATGGTCTCCTGGAATACATGCCTAGAAACCAACTACAAATCTCAGGTTAGTGAATTAAAAGCTTTATTAAACAAATAAATAATATTAAGAAAGTCAGAGAGAAAGGCCTATAGCCAGTGGTCTCATAAGTTCTCAGCAGTATAATAAACATGGACTGAGCACATCAGCTTAAGTGCACTAATTCTGTTGTTTTTATTTTAATCTATCTGGTTTCCAGGTAAGTCCACTGGACAAAGTGTCCCTTTTCAGGGGGCCACTTGGAAGTCTGGTTAAGTGACTTGCTCAGAATGACACAGTAGGTAAACAGAGGTGGAAGGAATCAAACCGTGCAACCTTAACTACAGGAAATAGCTTGCTAACAGCTCAGAGTCATAATCCTCTGCACTGCCAAACATGTATGTCGGTGTGCATTAAAAGCACACTAACATTTTTGTTTTTTACAGGGGAATTTGCATGCCTTCCTATCTTCCTTGATGCCTGTATAAAGGGTGATCTGCAAATAACATTGTACAATTCTCTGGTTTGCCTTGGTCTTTTATGTTAGGTCATATATGCACCCACTATGCGGACTCTTGTGCTACAATGTCTCTACCATATTTGGAACTTATCACTCCAATAAATAGATTAGAGAATTCCTGCTGGGCTGATTGTTTCAAAATCTAGCTAGATTTTCCACTTGTAATATATGCACATGGAAGACGTCTATGACTGGTGGAGTTTCAGTTTGCAGGTTTGAGTAACAACCTTTGTATCACCTATGATGCATGACTCAATGTGCTGAAACAATTTTTTTAATGGGAAATGTACATAATTCCAATGATTCCTTGATAAATGAAAGCCTGCCTCTCTTCTCTGGATCTTTTTAGGTATATCTCTCGTGTGTGCCTGCTATGGGACTTTTGTTTGTTTCTATCTTTTATGACATTTACCATTAATGGAGATATAGCAAAGGCTTCTTGTTCATAGTTCATAGGTTGGTACTAAGCTAACTGCCCTTGTGAGCCATTTTAAGCCTAGCCAATTATCCCTTGTGAGACTCAAACCCTGCACCTTGTGTTTGTAAGGCAAACACCTTAACCATTAGGCCACCCTCCCCACCCTGTGTTTAAAACACAGCAAGATTTCTGCACGTATGCTATACTGATGAGACCTAATAAGGGTGGATGACATTGATGGCCGTGGAGCATAGCTTGTTTAACTGCATTGTTGAAGACGTATGCATTTACAAGCTACAATAGTAAAACATTATTTTTAAAATGACGAGTCTCCAATTTTTTAATTTACATTTTACACTATGGCAAATAGTGCACCTGGCTCCATTGAAGTCTCCTCTCTCCATCACTGAGTTCCTCTGTAAAATTCAGTTCTCCCACTTTGTCACAGGAACTGTCAAACTTTTTCACTTACATCAGTGCAAGGAAACCACTGGCATGCATCAAAAACTTTAACGAACGACCTGAATGCATAAGGTTATGTCCACTGAAGTCTATGAATGCTTTTCTAAGCAATCCATACAGGGAAGTCACCAAGCCACAAGACTGTAAAGGTAAATAAATTTACTTTGTAACATTAAGAAGTTAGATGACCTTGATACAAGTTAAATATGCAGAGATACATACATTTGCACAGATGAATAGAAAATAATTGGACAGTTAGCCAAAAGACTGAACAGGTGGATTGCAGAACATCTTCCACAGATGTCTACAGCATGACTGATTTAATGCACTTGTTTCAACTCATACTATTTAAGCTCATTATTTTTCCTCAGAAGTCAGAGGTAATTAATCCAGGTTTTCTCACACCCTCAAAACCAACCCAAAGAGCAGATGGAAGAAAATACAGACTTTCATATATTGCTTTTAAATGCTTTATTCTGTTAGCTCAATTTCCTGACTGTAATGATTTATGGCCTTCCTGCAATTACAGACAAATAATGTATTTGTGACTTAGAAACATTTCTTACAATTACTGCATTCTCCCAGCAGAATAAGGCAACTGGTTTAACGCATATTTTTTGTCTATATTACACGAAAGAACATATACAAATCTTCTGTCGCTGTTAAAAAATCTAAAAGCAATTCCACAATGTTGCTCCTGATGCAGATTTCACAAACTTTGGCTATAGCAGAAAAATAAGTACATCAATACATCACATTTTATATCAGTTTCTCTCTCATGGCATCACAACATTACAGACTTGAACGGAGGCTCATAAGAATTGCAATTATCAATGTTTCTATTCCAGATTTTTATTGTATTGCTATTATGGGCCTACTGTAAGAATTTTTTTTCCAATAAACATCTTTATTAAATTAGCACGTATGACATCGGCAATCTTTCATTTATATAAATGAAAAACAAATAACACTGACACCACTTTAGTTGCAAACATTATACATCACACACACCATTGAAACACTGTAGCTGCAAACATACATAATTTATAATCTATACAGTCGTCAGTTAAGTATTACATGGCTCATTCAAATCCTGCCTCTTAAACCTCATTCCTTCTCTGCATATATTGTTCCCACAATTCACATTTTTACTATGTAGTTTGCTCTGTCCCTTTTCTAAAGATCCCAGTTCCAGTTGTTTTATCCCCGTTACTATATTCACTACTTCTAGTAAAGTTGGTCTAGACTTTGATTTCCATTTTCTGGTAATTGTTTTTTTTGGCAGCCACCATAATTAGACTCAGCAGGGTATAACTATGTCTAGGCAATTCCGATTCTGTATCACAGCTCAAAAAAAATCATTCCCCAGTCGAGTCAATCCAATCCACTCACCCAGCATCTCTGACAGAGTAGTTCACAGGGAATCCCTAATGTCTGCCAGCTCATTACGCTCCCAAAAAATATGTTCCCAGCCACCTCTTTCTTGCCCATCACACCTCCATTTGATATCCACCTGAGGAAAAATTCTTTGGAATCTACCTGGGGTATAAAAATATCTATGTAAACACTTCCAGGTAAAGATCTTAAATCTTCTAGACTTTGTTGCATATTTGGGAGGTATACATATCTCTCCCCATTGTCTCTTTGTGAACTGCTTATCCAATCTCTCTTCCCAATCCTTTGTAAGCTCCTCTGATTGATTCTTATAATTATCATGCAATATTTTATATGCTCTACTAATCCCTTTTTTAATGGCAGCTTCTGTTCTAGATTCTATTAAAAACTCTAGCAGTGCTGGTCTTTCATTTAGGACACTCTATTTCTTTCTCTTTGCCTATACTCGGATATCAATCCTTGATAGGGAAGGCAATTTTTAACCTGCAGTCTAAATTCTTGGCCTCTTCCCATGCTATTACATTTCCCTTTCTAGTTATTTGCTCCCAATACCTTGCTTCCTTTGCCAGTTTTCTCCAATAAATTCCCTTGCTTTCTTCCCTTGCCAGATAAAATCCTTCAACTCTTTTTTAATTGCTATCCACAGCTTCTCCTCTGGTTGGTAAAAGCATGCCTGACCTGTGTATAAGACTCAAGGGGCTAAAAACATTTTAATTGCTTGTATCTTGGTATTCATGTCCATAAAACAAACCTTCTAGTTTCTCAATTTTTCTCTTATCTTCTGTTTAGTCTCTTCTCATATATCCTTAGCTGCCACAACAGAGTCAGTTCTAATCCATACTCCTAAAAACATCATTTTATCATGTCCCCATAAATATGGATATTGTTGGACCAATTTGTATGTGGGTACATAATGTATTACCAATATTGTCTTTGTTTTAGCTTCATTCATTTTGTATCCTGAGAAGATTTGAAACTGTCTTAAAATGTTCCACAACACTGTAATATCCCTTTCTGGTTTTGTCATGTATAAAATAATATCTGGAAATAGAGCTAGCTTTTCCTCTTTACCATACCAATTATATCCTTGAATTTGTGAGTCCCTTATTTTCCTTGCCAATGGTTCTAAATATAATGCAAAAAACACAGGGGAAAGTGGAAAACCCTGCCCGGTTCCTCTACTCACATAGAAGTTATCAGAGGACCCCACCCACTAATTTCACCTCTGATCCTCATATATACTCCTAATCAACCTTATAATTGTATCAGGGAAAGCAAATGCTTTGACTGCCCTGCTCATGAAGTTCCAGTCTACTCTGACAAATGCTCTCTCTGCATCAAGACCCACTAAGAACAGTGGTACTTTCTTACATTCTGCTTCCCTCTGGATCATCAATGTTCTGTTAATATTGTCAAATGTTTGCCTCCCCTCCACAAAACCATACTGATCCATATCTATCAATTTTGGTATCACTTTTGCCATTCTTTTAGCCATTATAAACAAACTTTATAATCATGATTCAGTATTAAAACAGGCCTGTATGAAGCTGGCTCCAATGGATATTTACCCTCTTTAGGTATTACAGTTACCACAGCCTTCTTCAAGGATGCTGGTACTTCTCCTCCTCTTAAAATACTGTTAAACAGATTAACACCAGACTCTCCCAAAGTCTATACTGGCAAAGTTCAAAGACTTACACCTGTACATATATCTGTTGGCAATAACCACCTACTTGCAATGTAAACTACTGGTAAAACAGCTGTTTCCTTTTCAATTGTTCTCTCCTCTCAACTTAAGGCAATCTGATAACAATATCCATAATTTCAACTGTCCTGGTAATGTAATGTATTGATATAACAGCTATTCCCATGTTTCTGTTTTTTTTTTTTTGTATGTACCTGTATTTGTATGTACTGTTTATAAGTCTACTGTTTGTATGTTAATGGAGCTTTTCTCCCTGGCCCTCCACTGAAAATGGGCTTTTTGCCCACTCGGACTATCCCAGTAAACAAATGTAAAATAAAATAAAATAAATAAATAAAATAAAAACTTGCAGATGTTAATCAGTTTTCCCTCCTAGCTTGCAAACTTCTACAGGAATACTATGTATTCCTTAGGACTTTCCTCTAGATTGGTTACACATAGACATTTTTATTTCATCTCTTCCTAACCTGTTAGTTTATTGAGCCTCATCTACCTCTAACCTTGGCAAACTTGATTTTTCCATAAACATTTCCATTTGTACCTTTTCTTGATTTCTATACTTCTCAGCTTTATACAAACTTTCATAAAATTTTCAAAATAGTTCTAATACGTCTACAAGATCTCTTATTATCTTTGTTGTTATAGGCTCCTTTAGCTTGGTGGTAGCTCTTTCCACTTTCTGTTGCCTGAGTCATTATGCTAACAGTTTTTGCACTCTAGAATTATCAAAAAACAGTTGCTTAACAGCAATCTTTCTAAGCTTGTGCACATTATCAAGGTAATCCCTTATTTTCTATTTAGCATTCTGCAGTTGCTCCTTTTCTTCTTCTGAGAGAGTCTCCCTATTTTGCAACACTTTAACATTTGTCAGTCTCTCTAAATAATTCTTATTACTTCTTAGCCAGATCTACCTTTTCTTTATTTCCACCTTAGTTTTAAACTCCACTTTAATTTTATCCCACTCCCTAGCTACATTTTCAGAATAAATTTCTATTTTTTCTAGTTGCTCCTGAATCAATTCCAAAACCCATTCCTTATATTCCTCTCTTTTCAGCCAATAGGTGGGAAAGCACCAGTGTCTCATTTTTATTTCATTACCTTGCATTTTTATTTTTGGTTATTACTGGCACATGATCTGAAATAGTTATTGTGTGCATTTCAAGCTCTTCAATTAAATGGACATGTTCCAGTGAGACATAAATTCTGTCTAGTCTAGCCCAGTTTTTGTATCTTGGAGAATATGTAAATTCACACCGAACTCCTAGTACCGAATTCAGATCTTCCATGCCATACATTTTCATAAAAATCTTCAAAAATCTACCCTTCTTTGTTATATTTTCCATTCTAAGTCCCAGGACACATCTTCACTGCTGCAAACCAAATTCAATTCTCCACCTATAAGTAATATTCCTTGCTGAAAGCTTAGCATTTCTGCCAGAATTTTCTTAAGCTCCATTATAGCAGTTTTAGGTGGAATGTAAATGCATGCCACTGAAATCCTCCTCCCTTGCCAGTAGCCCCTTAGTACTTTACATCTTCCATTATTATCTTTTTTTTTCCCTTTTCTATCACTAATGGAGCTTTTCTTGCAATTAATATAAGTACTCATCTTTTCCTTTGCCCCAGATATTCAGTTAATAACCATCCTGAAAACCTTTTATCAAATTCACATGTTCAGTTCTTTCCATGCGAGTCTCCTGCAGCACAGCTAATTGCACTCTACATTTTTTAATGCAATTCACAATTCTTTCTTTTTTTATTCATCTGTAAGACCATTCAGATTGAAAAACATTACAGAAATCATTTTCTTACATAGTTATTATTACCACCTCTTATGTATAACTGCTTTTTTGTTAAATGTCTAGTTCCAACTTTATGTTACATACATACACTGTTCGGCAGATTGGTCTTTTATACTGTTGTTTCTTGTCATATCCATTTTAACCTATCCCACATCTTTCATAACTTTTTGTTTTTTTGAAAGCCCTGAAACAGAACAACCAACCCCCAACCCCCCAAAACCTAATAACTTAGTAGAACACAAAACTATGTACATATTCAAATATTGAAGTTTTTGATGCCTAATAAGAACAAAAGTTCTAAGTTGACAGCCACACAGACAGGCTAGAGTTAACCAAAAAAAAAGTTAGTTATGCTAAGATGCATGGTGCAGCCTGTGCTATTTGATTTGGTCTATCTTTACAGCTGTCTCAGCTTAGAAAACACCTGAATGCTTTCAGTAAACACTTCCTCCAAACCATTTCTCTTTATCAAAATGTCTTCTAGTGACATGCAGACCAGACAAAAAAACTAAGGGTACCTTGTTTAGCAGAAAAAAAAGCTTATAATATTCAATATTCTTTTTCATTTAAATGCTTTGTAAGCTTGTTACTGGATAATGTCTAGGTTTTAACCCAGTGAATTCCCTATAAAAGCATAGGAAAAAGCACACAGATTTTTCTTTTGTCATACTCTCTTTACCAGACCTTTCTTCGCTCTCCCTTTTTTACACTGCAATACCTACATTTCTTAAAACTGCACAAAGAAAAAGAAGGCAGAAAAAAAAAATCACCTGCTTATATTAGCATCCCCACTGCATTTAAAAAAACTGAGAAAACTTTACTTCAAGTCTAATTGGTTTTGTCTCATCTTTAAAGCCCTCCCAGCAGGGATAACCCCTGATTGCTTTCAGAGAGAATTATGCCCTAGCCATTTTCTTTTTTTTCTTTTCCCTCAGCCAATCCCCTTCACTAGACTGTTTCCAATTTCTCTTTATCACACTGTCTCCATGGAGACATGAAAACCAGACAGTTTCTCTTTATCAGACCGTTTCCAAGGAAACGTGAGGACCAGCTGCAGAATTCTTATTGAGTATACATGCATTTGATAGAAAAATAGCTTAATAATATTCAATATTCTTTTTCATTTATTTGCTCTCTTTTAAAACTAATCCGTCTAAGGTCCTTAATACAGTAATTTCCCCAAAGCAAGAATGTAAAAATCACATTAATTTTGACTTTGTCATGCCTTTTTAACCAGCCTTTCTTTTTGTTGTTGTTGTTTTACACTGCATTGCCTATATTTCTCAAAACTGTACAAGAAGACAGAAGAATGGAGAAAAAGAAAAAAACAGCACCTGTTTACAACCCTCATTACACTTAAAAATAGCAGGCAAAGAAAATCATACACCACAAATACAGTATTATTTAGAAAAGAAAATGTTTTCTGTACTTACACAGTTAGCTTTCTCCCCTTTCTTCCCCTCCCCAAAGCAATTTTCCAAACAATAATGACACGAAGTATGGCATATACTTTAGAGTCCCCCACAAATCAAAGATATTTAAAAAAAGCCATTATTTCCAGATTTTCTTGTTCTGTTATATTTCACAAATATAATTATTGCATTGTAAGCTCACATCGAGTTACTGGTTTTATTACTGTTCTTCTACATCACCCAAATTCGGTCTCTGCTTCATTTCCAACATACTCTTGATTATTCTAGTCAACTCTCATGATCCCTTCTCTCCAACATTTTCCTTTAAAATACTGGAAAAGGTTTCACAAGTACAGTCTCTGTGGTCTTCCCTACCAGAAGAACAAGCAAAAGAGTCTTCTTCTGTTTCACAGCTCACTTTTTGTTGGACAAACTTTTGTATTTCCTCCTTAGCATGCACTTCATCAAAAAATGATTTCATCCTTCCAAGGAAGGATACTTTAAAGACAGCTGGATACAGCAGTTTGAATCTCACACCCACATCGCAACATTCCCTGAATATCTGGATGAATTTACTCCTTTTCTTTCTGGTGTACAGTTAGTAATCATTTCTCCACAAACACTCTGCTGTCACCCACTTTTAGCATTTTGTCCTTCTGCCACAGTTTTGTCAGAATCAACTCCTTCTGCTGGTAGGATTGCATCTTTACTATTAAAGGTCTAGGTTGCTTTCTTACTGCTAGGTTTGGAGCATGCACACAATATGGCCTTTCAAGTAACCCCTTCTCCGGAATACCATTCCAGTTGCTTATTTGTACTTTCATAAAATTAATGCAGTCTGCTCCTTCCAGCTTCTCTAGTATAGCTGAAAATCTCATTTTCCCCATGTGTTCTGTCCTTTAATTCTATTATTTTTTTGAAACATCTCTTCCGGAGCAGTCTCATATTCAGCCAACCTTTTCTCCATTTTGCCCTCTGATTTTTGCAACTTTATCATCTCATCTGAATAAATCTTTAAAGCTTCTTCTATTTTTCCAGCCTTTTGTTGTTTGTGTTGATATACTCCATCAGTGTTTTGTTTAGTTTAACCACGTCTGTATGCAGTTGTCTATCTTCTTGTAAGTTATTAGCAGTCATGTATGAAGGTTGCATTTCTTTTTCCTGAACAGCTGCAGAACTTTCCCCAGTCAGTGTTTCTTCCTCACTTTGTGTAGCTGATTTTTTCCAGGTCTTCTGTATTTCTTTAATCCTGGCATCCAGGCAGTGCACTTACTAGCCAGGTACTGAAAATTACCCATAAACACAAGTCTACTGGCCTTCTCTGCCGAGTTCCTGTTTTCAACACTGGGATAGCTAGAAACAAGTTGATGCTTGGGAAGAAAAAGCCTGAGTAACCACTCAGAGAACTTTTGATAAACAATGAATAAACAGTTAGTAGATAAAAACAAGTCTATAAATTAAACAATAAAAAATGAAATAATAATAAAAAGGATTTGTATACAGTTATACAATTAAATCACAACTGCTTATTAACAGGAGATGTATAATAAAAATAAGTAACACACTGAACTCCTTACCTGTATCCATCAGGTCAATACCCTCCCCCTCCCATCCTTCAAAACCATTCTGAAAGATTTCCTAGCCAAAAGCGGACTCTGTTCTTGCCCAACACCAGGATAAACTGTATTCCTAAATATGATTAAGTCCCTATTCATTCCTTACACCTCCTAACTCTCCTTTCTTCACTCACTTCTTTACTTATATCAATTTCTCCCCTTGGCTTTCCCTCTAAATTTACCATAAGCCTGCCTTTTTTCCCCACTTCATACTGCAATTCCTGTTTGTATTACACTAACTTAACTTTAATTTTTCTATCAACTAGCTAACATTTCACTATATATTAAATTGTCATATAACGTGGATCTATTCTTCACCAATGTTTTTATATTATGTCTAATTTGGTAAAATTATTTAAACTATAGATTTTTTAATTATTTTTCAAGACTGTAAAATGACTGTTCTTATCATGTTTTGTGATACTTTGGAGTTTTTCTCCCTGGGCCTCTGCTGAAAATGGGCTCCTACCCAGTTTGCCTTTCTAAGTAATCAAATGCCAATAAATAAATGAACATATAACATTGTAACAGTAAGGCAGTATGTAGAGATAGATACTAAGTAGACTGTGTAACCAGCAACTTCTATCAGAGTAATGGTGTGATTAGTATAGTGTAGTACTCATCATAATACATAAAATACTGTTTTAGTATTAATTATCTCATATACCATTTAGGAAGGAAAGCTGAATATATAACCCTTTGCCACACAGAATGTGTAATACTTTAAGGAACACTAGACAGTAGGGATCCCAGACGGAAAATATTTTGTATGGCATTTGGATGTCTTATGTCCACCTTAATTTTGTCCTTACACATTCCAAAGACATATAGGTATGTGAAATGTTGATGCACAAAACTGCCCTAGAGTGTAGTGTGTGTGTATGTCTGTGTCTGTGTGTGTGTCTGTGTGTCTGTGTGTCTGCGTGTGTGTGTCTGTGTGTGTGTGTCTGTGTGTCTGTGTGTGTGTGTCTGTGTGTGTGTGTCTGTGTGTGTGTGTGTGTGTGTGTGTGTGTGTGTGTGTGTGTGTGTGTGTGTGTGTGTGTGTGCACATGTGCATACCCTGTGAAGGACTGGCATTCCATCCAGGACTGTTTCACATCTTAACAAACAGTGCTTAGGGAGCCATAATCTGCCCCTGCAAGACCTTAAAATGGATAAAGTGGATACGTAAACTGTATTGGGAGACTGCAAGCAGGAGAAAGAAGAAGAAATGAAAATACACAACACATTGTTATATGAAGACAGAAATTCATGGAAAAGATGCAGTGGGAAATATTACAGTATATGCCAAGTATTAAAGGGGTAAAAGTTGAGTTAAACAACAGTTAAATGGATGGCAAAAGGCAGATTTATAAAGGCTGCACAGTACAGGAAACTACAAAATAAGCATTAAAAAAGGAAAACTTGAGAGGTAATCAGTGAAATCATGACAAGGATGTAACTTTTTTTAATTTGTAAAGATTTGCATTCCTGACTGTAAGAAATAGAAAACAATATAAAGGACAATGAACAGGAAAGGAATTCTACAATATATCAATAACTATGAACAGAACATAATAAGCAGTAAAATAGAGGCAAAACTGAGTACATGCCATAGGATAACAGAGTTGACAACAGAAAAGAATGATCAATATAAGAAGTGCATCAGCATGTACAAGTCAAGAAACTAAACAGATTTTTTTATAACTTTAAAATTACAAGTTAGACTGTAACAGAAACATGTGGATATGGACTAAGTTCAAGTTTTGTTTTAATCTACAAAATTAATATGTATTTTTCTTAAAATGGCTACAAGAGCAAAGGAGATGTTCACAAATGTGGACTATAAGGAAAAGGGGGTTATTCACAACTGTGGGCAGTACAATTTCTGGCACAGCCTGGGTTGAGGGGATACAACAGTTGAAAGCAGAATACAATATGTACAAAATCTTGAAGACAATTAATATAATCAATAACACACAAAATATAATATGTCATAAGGACTGAAGACCACAGTTAGAATCAATAGCATTCATGAAGAAGAAAATGTAACAAAATAGACATTTATATGAGGAAAAAAAATAAAACAAATGTAATACAACAATGACAGGTTAACTTCATTCTGTCCGACGACCTGAACTGCAGAAATGGCAGTTTTTAGCAGCTGAAGGATGTAAGGCCCAAGTTTTTTTTTTTTTTTGCTACATATTTAATATGTAGCATTCTCAAAATGCTCTTATTTCAGGTGTGGATACTGTCAGTTGGCAATGCTAAGCGATCTCCACTGGAACACAAACAATGAAAGGATTAGGCATGCCAGCGTTACTACGCAGCAAACATGCATGTGATGATGGTTATCCTTCTATAACAACATGCAAACAAAAATAGTCAAGTACTTAAAGATCATATGCAAAGTGAAAAAAAATCAAGGTAGACTATCTGTTCTCAAAAGGCATTTTCTGCAGTAGTTGCTTACCTTGACCGTCTTTCTGTCATTAAGTTTCCGTTCTCACTTTTCTCTCTAAGGAAGATCTCTTCCAGAAAATGCACTCCATAGCCATCCATGCCCTCACTGATTACTATGTAGGAAGTTCTGCTTCCTTGCTGACATCACATTGGGGTCAGCAGAGTACATTACCTAGTCAGCAAGAAGTAGAAAGGCCTACAGAGACAGGAATTTCAGACTGAGGCAGTTTTACTTGCATTTTTGTCTAATTTGCTATTGGTTAATCTGGTCTTCAAAACCCCATGTATTCCACATTCCTTTTATTTGAAAACAAATGTGGAAGCTGCTTCTGTTTCAGTTTCACACAAGCATATCACATGCAGCACAAAGTCGATCATTCTTAATTGTGTCTTATTTTGCCAAATGTCACTGAATCTTGCCTTCCATCTGTCCATGATTTAGGTTCATAGGTTGGTATTAGGCTATCGGCCCTAAGGCCTATGCAAGCCTAGCCATAACAATTCCCTGGAAATTTCTTCCCACAATATTTACTTCTCTGGGCCCCTGTCTAGCAGGGCGACTGACATGATCCCCGGGGTGAATTTCCTATCTCCCATCCAATCATCAAGGTTCCTTTTGAACAGGGCCAATGAGGCGCTCTGCTTGACATGCATGGGCAGTCTATTCCAGAGTATGGGGAATCTCTGAGTCAGGAACCTATCCCTCCAGCATGTTTTGTTCATTGTGATAAGGTTTAGATCCCTGGAGCGTGTTGCTCTGAGGGATTGGGATTTCTTTAAGTGGAGCATGTCCAACAGCTCAGGGTTTGACATGGCCTTGTATGTTAAGCAGAGATCACCTCTGAGTAGACAATATGCCACAGAGTATAGCTGGAGTTTTTTTAGACGGTCGGCATATGGCATCTGCTTTAGGCCTGTGATTCTTTTAGTGAGGCATTTCTGTGGCCTTTCCAGCTGTTGCAGATGTCTTGTGAGGTACATACCAAATGGGGCATTATACTCTATAATGGGTCTAATGAGGGATGAGTACAGTGGGACAATGACCTATTTTTTTTTGGATGAAAAGCCCTTAGTGATGAGGTGTGCCACATAGAAAGATTTCCTGACTGTTGTGGCGATGTGGTTATCGAAAGTGAGACTACTGTCCACTTGTGTCCCTAAGTCTCTCATCACACTTTCTATGTTTAGTATCCTGCCACCTATGTGGTAGTTCATGGGTACATGTTTTTTTCCAAAGTGGATAACTATACATATCTTGGCATTAAGCTTGAGCCCATGGCTCTGGCACCAGGCATCTGTTTCTGTAAGGCCCTTTTGTAGAATAGCCACATCCTTTGGGGATTCAATAATGGCTCCCAGTTTGCAGTCATCTGCAAACTTTGTTAGCCAGAGTCCCTTAGTGTTGGCCTGTACTTCAGAGAAGTAGATGCCAAACAAGAGTGGTCCCAGGACTGAACCCTGAGGTATTCCACTTGTCTGGAGCTGGACTTGGAGTCGGCTACTTTTACAGTCTGGGTTATGTCAGTAAGCCAGTTGGCAACCCATCGAGTGACATAAGGATTTATGCCCAGCTTAGTAAGTTTATCTATGATTCCAGAGTGGGGGATTGTGTCAAAGGCCTTGGGCGAGGTCCAGATAGGCTGTGTGGACCACCTTACCCTCGTCCACAGCTCTGGAGACTGATTCAAAGACGTCAATCAGATTCAGGAGACAAGATCGGCCCTTCACAAACCTAAACTGGGTGGGGTCCAGTGTTTGAAGGTTGCCAATGTCTTTGTTTATAAGTTCCATGATAATGCGTTCCATGCCCTTGCAGATCAGGCTTGTCAGACTGATGGGACGGTAGTTCCCGGTATCCAAAGCGGATCCTCCCTTGTGGAGCGGGATAACTGTAGCAGTGCGCCACTCAGTGGGCACGAAGCCTGAGGTGAGGCTATGATTAAACATGACACTTAGGTGGGGTGCCAGTTCATTTTGTATTTCATGTAGTACTCAGCCCGGGATGTCATCTGGTCCCATGGATGCTGTATTCTTAGCTTTGGAGAGTGCTGTTTCTACCTGTGTGGCTGTGATTATCGGAATTTGGCAATCTTTTGGTATTGAGATGGGCCCTTTAGGGGGTGAGAGGGGGGGTGAAGTTGGCACTAAATCGATCTGCCAGGATATTGGCAATATCCTTGGGATCAGTATATTTAATGCCATTCTGTTGTAGCTCAGAGCAGATCTGAGCATTGCCATATAGATTCTTGACATAACTATAGAATGCCTTGTGGCTGTCTTTGGAATCTTTGGCAATTTTATTTTTGTAACTAGCTTTTGAGGATTTTATAAGGGATCTCAGTTTCTTACTGAGGCTGGTGAGGGAGTGTTTTGCATCCTGGGATTTTCCTCTTTTCTGCAACAGCTTCTTCCTTCTGTTGTATAGTTTGTTTATAGCAGGGGACCACCAGACTGGTTTCCTTTTTTTGGAGAAGAGCATCTTGGTTCTATTTGGAATGGCACGATTCATGCACGAGTGGATGTGCTCGTACAGTGCCTTAGTGTAGGATTCTGCAGTTGAACTTCCAGATCCTGTCTGCGTGGGTGTTGTGAAGTTTGTCACTTCTGACTTCAGTAACATGAAGTTGGCTTTGGAGAAGTTTTTTTAAGGAGGTTTCCTTACTGGGAGGTGGGGGTGGGATATGGATGTCAAGGGTGATTTGCTTATGGTCATACCTGACCAATGACGGGGTGACCACTGGTGTGAAGCATCTATCTCCCATGTTGGTAATGACCAGGTCTAGGATATTGGAGCCCCTGGTGGGACAATGGATTAGTTGATCCAGGGCATTGGAATTTATGAATTCCAAGAACCGTTGGGAAAAGGAGTTGGTACCAGAGTTGTTGTTGTTGTGTCTTTCGGCTTTTCCTGGTTAGGGGTCGCCACAGTGGAACTCCGGTCTGCTAATGATTGGGTAGTTGATTTTTACGTGCCAAATTACCAGCCCTGACACACAACCTTCGACGAAGGTACGCCCATTCACGCATGTCTCCACGCAGAAGATGCTCTAGCTGAGAATCAAACCGGACAGCGTCTTACTGTGAGGCGACAACGCTACCGCAGCACCACCACCGCGGCCAGTTGGTACCAGAGTAGTTTTCCCAATTAATGGCAGGGTAGTTGAAATCACCCAGTATTACCCAGGATATTTCAAGATGGCAAAAATTAAACCTCCCAATGCTTGCCAAAACCTCTATCATTAAGATGAATGTCTTTCCCAAACTTCTCTACCTACTAAACTCTTCGCTTTCTTCCTCTCCAATTTCACTCTAACAAAATTCATAAAGCCTTCGCAAAATTTATATGGCACCCTAAATCGGTCAGGATTTCATATCAAAGGCTCACTTTACCGAAAAGACAGGGGGGATTAGCGATGCCCAATCTACTTCTATATTATAAAATCATACAAGCAAATAGAATTTACACAATTGCAAACTATTTACCAAACTCGTCCATTTGGTCTCCACTATGGGTTAAACTATGGTACAACTATACTCTAGCAAACAATATCAACCCTAAGGCACTACCCTTTTTAAATAAATCCAATCTCATAAAATTAAATCTTCTCCCCACTCTTAAAGGACTTATAAAAACTTTCCAAGACTTATTCCAATATATTAAACTCGAAAATGCCCTCCTCCTATTTCAGCCTTTTCATTTTAATCCGAATATAACCTTGAACAATGTAATGATTAAACTAAATGATTTCCCGTTAATTAAAGACTTTACCCTATGGGATATACATAAATATAACCTCTTATCTTTAACTGGCCTACGAATGGCTTTGGGTTTATCTAAAAAATATATCTCTATTTTGAGACAACTTAGAGAACTTACTCTATCCATAATACACAACTTCCCGAGCACTGAGAAGGAACAGAAACAGGTAGAAACCCTTCTCCAAAATCTAACCTATAAGAAAAACATGATCTCAATAGCGTACAGATCCTTTTCCAACGTGTCAAATCAAGGGGAAATTGTTTTAGCGGACTACTGGGATCATCAGGGGAACTACTTCATAATGAATCAGAAATTATTGGCTATTAAACATACCCTGTTGTTCTCACCATACAAAAAGCTTCTCTATACACAATTCATGATCTTTAATAATTTACACTTACCCCAGTTCATTTAAACAAATTTGATCCTAATCACTCCACTATATACTCCTGCTGCTCGTATCCATATGCCGACTTGGTACATATATTATGGTTTTGCAAATATGCTTACAACCTCTGGTGTTCACTTAAAATCTGTTTAGAGAAAATGGGTTATCATAAATCTACACTTTCCTGGCGCTACTGCATATTACAAACATTCACATGCCCAAAATCAAACTTCATGCCCTAATTATTATCTGTCTTTTGATCAAATATTACATTACTAAACACTGGTTGGATCGTACTAAACTTAGATGGAAAGATTTTAAGATTTTAGCCTTTCAGTACATTAGATCTCATAAGCTGTTATTAAGTAATCCTAGTAGACGGGAATACTACCAGAAACTATGGGATTTCATTTTTCTGCTTTTATCCAATGATCAGTAATCTATGACAGTTCCTATTTATTCCTCCTAATTACTTTAATATAGAGTATTTGTAGTCTTCAAGGTGATTTGTAGTATATTAAGCTCATTCTTTTTTATCTAGTATTAATTATGGACTTGTTTCTATGTATACTTGGGAGGATTGGCACGTCTGTATATTGGTTGTTTTTGGAAACATCTGTTTGCTTTTTCCCAGCGGGTTTATCACACCTTTTTTGTTTCCAATGTTGTATATTTGTTTTGTTTTGATATGAAATCAATAAAGTTGTGTTTTAAAAAAAAAAAAGAAATCACCCAGTATTAGGGTGTTTGGTTGTATCTTAATATTTTCCAGTATGTTTAGGAAGGTGTAGTGAGAATCTTGGGGTATGGTGGGGGATCTGTAGCAAGCTACAATTTGGACTGCAGTCTTACCTAGTATTAGTTGCACCTAGAGAATTTCAGATGCATTGTGTTGGGCAACTAGCCTGGAGGTGTGAATGTCCTTGGTGAATATGGACACTCCTCCACCTTTAGTGTTTCGATCTTGGTTTTGTGGCCGAAAAGTGTGGTAAGAATTGTAGCCTGGTATTGCAGGGGTGCTCTCTGGAGCCTTGAACCAGGTCTCAGTCACTGCACAGATATCAATTTTCTCCATTTTTAGGAGTGCCTCGAGAGAGTGCATTTTGAGGTTTAGACTTCTAGCATTGAGTAGCATTACCTTCAGATTTTTCATGCTTGTATCTGTTATGGTGGTAGTTTTATCCTTTGAACCTTGCCTAAAAAAGGCACTATAGGGGTGTCAAGAGCTTTAGCCAGTAACCTGAATCCCAGGGGTGACAGGTGCAGACCATCTCTGGCAAAGCATCATGGTTTGTCGATCATGTCTTCCCAGGCAGACAAATACTTGATCCCCTTTCAATGACACCAGAAGCTTAGCCAATTGTTGAAGTCAATCATTTTGTCCTTATACTGTGGTATCATTCTGGCAGTGGTGGTGCTGCGGTAGCATTGTCGCCTCATAGCAAGACGTTGTTCCGTTCGATTCTCAGCTAGAGGGTCTTCTGTGTGGAGGCATACTTGAATGGGGCATGCCTTCGTTGAAGGTTGTGCATCAGGGCTGGTAACCCGGTATGTAAAAATCCACTACCAATCATTAGCGGACCGGAGTTCCACTGTGGCGACCCCTAACAGGGAAAAGCCGAAAGACACAAACTGTGATGGTATTCTGGGCGAAGGCAGGATGCTACTCAGGGCTAGGGTCATACCTGCCTGGGTCACATGATTCAAGAGCTCTTCCATGTCTCTTTTCATGTAGTCCAGGGAGGTACGTCTCAAGTCATTCACTCCAGCATGGACAATGACAGAGTCGTATTTGTACTTGTTGTGGAGTGACTTGAGTGCATGCTTTATGTGGCGGATCCTGGCACCCGACAGGCAGCTGACTGTAATTTTCTCCTTGTTCAGCCTGGTGAGTGGGACATCAGTGTGCCTGATTATAGAGTCACCTATGACTAAAGTGTTGGGTACATTGTCTTGCTTTAGGGGCTGTTGTTGGGTGGCACACTGGTGTTGTGAGCTATGTGTCACTTTGGTTGTGACTGGTGTTTGCTTGCGTTTCGGCCTCGGAGGTCCTTGTTTCTTGGGCAGATTAATGTTGAGGGCCTCCACATATGTGGGTTTAGTGCTGCTATGTGTGGGTGTTGATGGTGTGGGTTTTGAAGGGCTATGAGTTGCTAGAGGTGTAATGCAGGTGTTAGCCTTCTCCTCTTGACTGCCTAGCACAATCTTGACCGGAGAGAGCTTTGCTTCCAGTTTGGCTATGTAAGTGCATCTCTCACAGGTTGTAGTGTTGGGTGGTAGGAGGAGGAGAGGATTGTCTGTGTACATGAGGCAGTTGCCGCATTGCCCCAGTATGCCCAGATTCACCAGGTGGACAGGAGAAATCACCGGAAGCTGACCCTTGGACATGCCTGTTTAGGTGCTTTTTTGTAAAGTTTAAGAGCTGTTTCCCCTTACCTTTGCAAGGTACTTTGCAATTGTAGGCTGTTTAGTGCCTATGATTAATTTCTCCTTATTGACAAGAAGAGCTGAGTGCTTGTATCAGTTTCAGGCTTCCTAGTGCTTTCCAGCAGGTTCTAGAGCAAGTGCTAGTCACAGGGGTTCAGATTTTAGTGCTACTACTGAGAAACCAGCTAGTATTTGAAGAGCAGACTTTCTGGCACCTGGAATGGAATTTTTGCAGAGCACCTGCTTTTGCCTTTCAATTTTATGGTGTCCAACCCTCATAAAACTTTCTTTCTTCTAGAAAATCACTGAGGATTACATTCTGACACTCATGCTAGATATTACAGATTCATAGTTTACAGCTCATTTTGCCTTGAAAATGCATCCTAATGCAAAACCTGTTACATCAATAGATGGACATGCTGCACTCACCCCATTTGCAGGATTAACATATTTACCTACTCACAGACAGACACACACACACACACACACACACACACACACACACACACACACACACACACACACACACACACACACACGGAAAGAGATCCAGCCTTTTAGTGCAGGAAGTGGAGAAATGACCCAACCAAGTACTGTCCTCGTAAGTCTGTGGAGAGTTGAAGTTTGCGAGCAGGAAGTAACAGTAAAATGAAACGGAATATCCAGTTAATTGGATTTGTAGTGCTGGAAGCCGTCCTGTAATCACAGAAAAAAAGAGGAAGACTGACAGTATGTGCAACAAATTGTTGCACATTATCTTTAAATTATGTTCTTCCTTTACTATAGTGGCAGGGCAGTAGTATAATGCGCACCCATCACTGCATGGACAAGGAACCTCAGTGTCTTTTAGTGATATGGACCCTGCAAAGAAGAGAGGTGGATATAATAGAATGACAATGAAGAACTAAAAATTACTTTTTAAAAAACATATTCAGTTGATGTTCTCACCAAAAAAGTCTTCCTTTTATGTTCAGCTGAACATACAATTGCAGTCTGTACTTGCTGGCAAACCGCCTCAATCTAACCAAACACAGAGGAGGAAGGATGTCTTGGAGTAGCTGCTACAGACTATTTATCTTGTTAAGATTTTTATTCCTGGCTTACATCAAGCAAGATATCACTGGTCAGGAATATACAAATTCAGAAACAAGCATTCTACCTTTCAGACAGGTCTCCTGTTTTCAAAGTGAAGAAGCACAAAACTCAAATCAAGCTCCTACATACATATAGCTTGAAAATGATGACCAGTGCAGAGAGCTGGCTACTTTGACAGGGTCTTGCACATACTCTTCCAAGATGCACTACAAACACACAGCACACCATTTGGCAGTTAAGCTTAAGTACAACTCAGAGAAAACAGGACTCAAACACAAGAAGTGGCAAAGCCATGGTAGCAAAAGTAACCTCAGTAGTTGTAAAAGTAGCAGCAGTAAAAAGCAACAAAATTCAGCACTTCTAATAAGAGGTACCATGTGCATCTATAAGATAAATTACAGTTGTCTGAGTTCTGATCCCAGATGTATTAATTTACAGGTGTCCTTTCCATGCCATACTGACTATTTCATCATTCAGGCTGAAGCAACAATCTTGTAGTGCATGGAGTGCCCTGATTAGGCTCCAAAATCAGACAAAAAAGATAAACCTATTCCTCACTACTGCAGAGTGAGACCCAACAGTAACAGTGCTTTCAAAGGTTTGAAACACGTATTACACACCCCCTAAGCACTGTTGCACTATGGTATAAGGGAAGGGACGTTTCTTCAGTCCCTGAATAACTTTCCTCCTATGTTCACTGAAGTTTACAGATGTTAGCCTGTAAGTAACTTATTTAAATTAGGGCAGTATTTAAAAAACATCGTTCTTCCTTACTTACTGCCTATGCAACAGCACTTGCTAACTGTTTTAGTAGATGAAACTCCATGCACTACAAAGAGTTATGATCGAGTCTCACGTATCATAACCCATTATTATGTGTTCTCGATATGGATGCCAAAATTCAACTCTCGGGCAAAACATTTACTCTATATTCCACATCACATGTAGCAGACCTTATTAACATTTAATCAGCTATGCTAATTATTAAAAGGTGATATGGACAGAGCCATGTTTTATTCAAACAACACATTTAACATTAAAGTGAGGGACATTAACTTGGGAAATGTAAGGCATCCAACATTATCAGGGATCAAACAAGCTCTCATGTTAGTAATGGAAATGCTAACTAAACTAGATGATCATGAACGAACAGACAGTGGTAAGGACGACAGAACATATACTCTGCTGCAGCATTTATTAAAAACAACATGACACTGCACTTAGTTCACCCATACTTCAAAGACACAATGGTCTTACAAGCACAACAGCACTACAATCTGTCCCAGGTCTAGTTAGACAAACTATGTCATGCAAGTTCCTCTGGAGACCTAAAGCTAGACTTAGGAACTGAAGGACAAGATAATGTTAAGCTGATAAAAAATGATTCATTTACCATGGAAAAAGTGGAAGAGGAGAAAGAAAGTGACATAGCACATTCAAGACAGGATACTTGTCTGCACTCTAATTAAATAAACCAAGGAATGATATCATGCACTCTGAAATGTTTAACTCTGCATCCCCCTTACCCCCAACAAAAAAAGACATTAGTGAAAAACAAAACTATCTATTATGAGGATTGCTTGGTTTGCATCCTACATCCTAACTATAAAAATGAACACAATCACATCTAAATAAACCAAGCACACTTCACCTTCAGTACAGTTACAGTTATGCTGGTGTGGTCACCCAGAGCAAGCTTTGCAATAAGGAAACAGGGTGTGCACTCAAAAGAATTGAGTTATATTCACAAGCATGGCTTTGAGACTGCAGTATTTTGTAACAACTTGTGAAATCCATACTCCAGTTTGTATAAGTTGTTATAGAGGTAGCACAAACCCATTAGTACGTAATCAGAGTTATAGAATTTATCTGTCAGCCATAAGGGAATTTGTGATGTCTGATTATGCTCAGATTATAGTACTATCCATTTAATGTTAAAATGTTTATGTTCACTAGGGGAATTTTTACACTTGTGTGCTTTACTATGGGAGGTGACATGAAAGCCCGTGTTTAACATCCCTTAATTGCTTTATTATAAGTGTAATGTACAAAACAGTTCTTATTTTCGTAGAAGCCTGAACTGAAGGGTGACAGTTTTTTTGAGACAGGTTTGATAATGAAGCCTGTCTCTGAGAATGCCCAAGACACCATTTTCCAATTTTGGACCAGTATGACCACCAAGTGGGAAGGGGTGCACAGCGAGATGTGTTGTCAGAGTCACTAAGTTAATAAAAATTATTAAATGGAAGGATGTGAATGCTGATTAAAGTCTACTGTGTATGCTATACTAGCTAAAAGTAGGAATGTTATATGATTACTGAAAAGAATCTTTTTTTGTGGAGACATTTTAAAGAAAAGAAGGGGAAGCACAGCTAGAAGAAAGATAAGCTGTTTGAATAATGCAATTTCATTTTACTTAAATTTTAAATAGTATATCATATTAAGGAAAACAGATTTGAAATACACAAATATATGTATAAAACAAGAGATCGAAGGATAAGGAAAAATATTCAATCCTTTGTCACCTTTTAAACCACGGCTGAGCTAAGGCAGTAAAATATTAATCATTATCCATGTTTTTTGTAGGGGTATGCATCATAATTGAGATAATATATTTAAGGGACAAAAAAACTTGGTTTTGACTGAGGTGTAATAATGATTTTAATGGGACAGAGTCACTGGTCCAGCTTTTCATATCAAGAATGGGAGAGGTTTTCAGTGCTAGTGACATGGAAAAGTGGGTGGAAGGGCAGGCCCACTGCCACAAGTCTGTGCAAAGTTTGAATGGCCCTTAAAGAGTGTAGGTGCAGCTCTGGCCAAGGATGTGGAATCGGTTGAAAAAACACACAAGGAAGGCTAGTTCTAAAACCTAACTGCCAAGATACTGTGATCAGAAGAGCACCTCTGTAGGCATAATCCTTAATAGATATTAAAAGGATTCATTAGGGTGCACAATATCTTAAACTTCTGAAGAGTTCCAGAGGGTGTGACTCCTAAGTACTGACCAAGAATAAACAACAGAACAGGGTGGACTACATTTCATGGTAAAGAGAGCTGGATGTAAGAATGCAGAGTGCCACAATACAATACAAAATCAGTTTTGTGAGTGCCCACTCAAGGCCCTGAAATGACCGTAATCACAAAACTCTTGGTGTCAAACCTTAATGAATATTTGTGTTTTGGGCTCTGCAGAATACTGAAGTCAGTTCACACAGCAAAAGCGACTGGTTCTTAGTTGAGAAACTTTAATCAAGTAGTGTTGTCTGGGTGACCCAGCTTACCTTAGAACACCTAGCAGGAGTAGTGCTGTCAAGGTGACACAGCTTACCTTAGAACACCTAGCAGCAGTAGTGTTGTCAGGGTGACACAGCTTACCTTAAAACAACTAGCAGCAGTAGTGTTTGTCAGGGTGACAGTTTACCTTAGAACACTTAGCAGCTTAATAAATAAGAGAATCCTAGGATTAATTCTGCACATTAAAGTCATCTCACTACATAAAAGGACTAGTTCTGGGTAGAGGAACTTCATAATCAGTGTATCATTTGTGAGTGGAGGCAATACTACACACCAATGTATCTTACGGCTTTTCCCGGTTACGAGTCGCCACAGCAGAACTCCGGTCCGCTAATGACTGGCAGTTGATTTTTACGTGCCGAGTTGCCAGCCCTGGCGCACAACCTTCAACGAAGGTACGCCCATTCACGCATGTCTCCAAGCAGAAGACGCTCTAGCTGAGAATCGAACCGGACAGCGTCTTACTGTGAGGCGACAACGCTACTGCAGCACCTTTAAATTAGTATTACTATATTGGGCCTCTTGCAACATGCTTAAATTATTTCCCAGCATACGGGACTGATTCTAAGTGGAAAATATTCTTAACCAGGCAACTGTTTTTGTGTAGAACAGGATTAAACACAATGGTACATGATTAACCATGCTGTGTACAGCAACTGTGGATATGGTGCTTTCTACTTAATAAGGGTAAAACATTTATTTCTTTAAAGATTTTGATTTATAAAAATTCTTACTGTGATGATCACAAATTTTGTATTTCAGGCACCACTACAATTCCCTTGCAGGTAGTTTACTGAAGGTTGAATGCTGGTCTCAATGGATTTTACACATCTTCTACCCACAATGTTATCCTCTTCAGAGTTTCTGTGTTCATAGTAACCTCCACTGGTGATTCTCTCAAAGCAGGTGCATCATGTATGACCTGGTGGTGTAAACGGAAGGAGCATAGACTGTAGCAACAGGCAATGTGGGATCAAGGATTCAGGCATCTGATGGCACACGCACGGAGGATGGGTGTGCCAACCCTTTATGGAGGGATGGATCAGCCTGCAGCTAAAGATGCATCCTGGTGGAGAATATTTTCCAAAATGCCAAAGCCAGCTACCTATCAAGGGGTGAGGCATGAGCATGCTCACTTCTCGACTCATGCTTCACATTAGTGAAAAGGAGTGGTCATCCTAAGAGCTGGAAGAAGACAAGACTGAGGACCTGCCCATCTGCAGAGTTGCAGCATGATTTAGACACACATCCTGATTACTCACAAAATGTGAACAGGAAAGGTGAGCCTGACCACCATATGGGACAAAGACCATTATGATGCTTTCTCCCTGCAGAGGAAGGGTCATCTGCAGGGTCAAGGAGAAGTTAGCTGGGGACCTTTTCTTGGAATTGTGGAGGATAAGAGGAATGAATATCTATTGAGACAAAGGTGGATGCCGGCTTTGGGCACTGTACAGTAAGGGTCAAAAATGGACTGTAAAAAAAAAAAACAAACAAAAAAAAAAAAATAGAATTTCATGTATATCTGCAACGCCACTCTTCTATCATAAATTGTTGCATCTGTCAGCTTTCTTTCATTCAAGCAATCATTTGAAAATTGAAAAGACATAAATTTCCACCAGTGAGAAATGTCTGTGTGCAAAGTCAACATAAATGACTACGTTAGAGTCTGCACTATTTTACTTTTCTTGTACAGCCATCACTGCACTTTGCACAACAGTTCTGTTCATACGATTCAACATTTACTTAACGATCATAACTTCTGTAAACATGTAGTTTAAAAAAGCTTCCTGAACTGGAATTTACAAACAGTTGCTGAAGAAATCAAGCTACTGTGTACAGAAATGTCCATAACCGTACTCTTCCTCAAATAAATAAATTAAAAAAAAACAGTCAGTCTGACTTAGTGGTGCGAACACTCATCTGTAAAACTGGAGTGTGCTGGCTCAAACCAGATTACAGACACAGTAAATAGTATATGACCATGAACAAATCATATGATCCTTAAGTCGATCCTCCCAATAAGGTAGGGCAGAAGTAGAGGCTCACAGTAAAAGATGATGATGAAAAGGCAAAGTGCCTTGAAGTGCTCAGGTTTTACAGGAGATTAATCATCTAATAAATCCTAAAATTGAAAGAGATGGAAAAGTCCAAGGACAGATGTGCTGTGGCTAAATGAGAAATACTGCAAAAGGCAATAGTAGTAAATGGCAGTTAAAGTGGCAGTCTCCCTCTTCAAAAACACATGCAGTCATTTCCAGTATGTATTCATTAATAAAAAAAGCAATCACTTAACTACATAAACACACTGAAATCATTACAAAGGTATGTCAGGTTGTTCAGCAAGGTCCTGAAATTGCACGCGTGTTGTGTGTGTGTGTGTGTGTGAAGAATATTTCCCAGAAATATATTGAGTACTACAAACCAAAGGGTGAAAAAGAAGAAGAAGAAAAAAAAAAAGAAAATGCAGAAAACACTGCAGTGAAGTTTGATTAAAATTCATGAGCAAAAAAAAAAAAGTCACAAAGTTCCTGCATCTTCAAGAAGGAAGACATAATTGTATATCATTGAAATCAGTTTTGCAATATAGTCTATGTGGATCAGTTAAATCAGAAGTCCATCTAAAAACAATGTCAGACAAAAAATATATATGTACATATGCGTATGTATACTTTCATGCATCACGTTATTTACATACAAGTAATACAATTTCAGATTGTATGCGTTAAATGTTAAACATTTTATTCGATATACCTATGCCAAAAAAAGACATAGTGTATTCCAAATCTCCATCAACCACTGAAACCTAAACACAGTTCTAACCATCCTTTTTATAAACTTGCCCAAACAATAGAATATTTACTTTTATCTATTCATTACCTTTTTTTGTTTTACTTTATTTGTTAAATGAATAAACTCATTGAGTACAAATGCCTCTTTATTTTTAGGGTAACCCAGGAGCATCATTTAGTTAACTGACTTTCACAGTCACACACACACAGCAAGGAATCAGAAATTCATAGAATCACAGGATTATACAATGAAGAACATTACTAGTTTACAAGCTCAGTCCTATGTGCTAAATTCCAAGTCAGTCCAGTACATAATGGTAATATATTCATACACTGAAAAGTACAGTTGTGTAAAAATCTTACTGTCCTTCTCTTCACTGTTGCAGTATTCATTACTCAAGGGATCCCCTGTAGAGGGTAGCCCAGCATCTGGCTAGTATACCAAAGCCTTAGGTTTTCAAGGATGTCGTACATCACACTTAAGCTCCCTGCTCAAGTCGTAGGGCGTAAAGGTGATGCATAGGTGTACATACCTCAGAACTGAATAGCCCCAGGAGGAACAATCCAGGGAGACAAGGAGGAACACGTGCATCCAGGAGGACAAAATGAGGAGGAGTAGAGAATAAGGGGAAGCGAATACTGCAACAGTGAAGGGAAGGACAACTACTATTACAATAAGATTTCACACAACTGTGCTATGTTCTTCAATATCATTGCTGCAGTATTCTTCATTACAGTGAGAGCACAAAAAATCAAGAGGAAACCTAGGAGGTGGAAGTCCCAGAAAAGCCCTCAAGAAAATCATGCAGGACAGTTTTGCCAAAGCCAGCTCTCACCCTGGAAAAATCTAATTTGCAATGCTTCATAAAAGTATGGACAGAGGTCCAAGAAGCAGCCTCAAGGAATTAATTGGTATCCAAGCCTTTGAAAAAAAGGCACCAGAGGAAGCCACAGTCCTGGCAGAATGAGCCTTTACAGAAGCAAAAAAGCATTTCTCATGAAAGGCGTAACAAAAAGAAATGGCCTTCAGAGATCCATGAAGAAATGGGAAAAAAAAAACAGAAAACAGCCAAATCTAGAAATCTAGGATGAAAAAAACCAAAGTGTTGCTCAGACTTGTGAATGACCTTAGTCTTAGCCAAATAATATCTGAGCTGTCTATGCAAACCCAAGGTATGAAGAACCTTCTCAGTGCCACACTGCGGAGAAGGGGAAAAAGTGGGCAAATTAAAAGACTGATTAAGAGACAATTCATTAACTACTCTGGGCATAAAAAAAAAGGATTTGTAGGAAAAGACACCCTGTCCCTATGAAAAACTAAAAAAGGAGGAACAGCTATAAGGAGCTGAAGCTCAGACACCCTACTAGCTGAAGTAAGGCCCAGACGAACAGTCATTCATACATAATATTGTAAGGAAGCTGAAGCTGCAGGCTCAAAAGGAGCCTTAGTCAATTTTTCAAGAACAAAATTAAGGTGCCAAGGAGGAGGAATAAACTTCCTGGGTGGCCTAATACGAAGGATGCCTTTATGAAATTGTTTGACCTCAAATCTAGAGGCCAAAGGAGGAGTCAAAGGCAGACAAAGCAGAAAGAGCTGAAAGATGAGCTTTAACTGAAAAATAAGTCAACCTGCCATGAAGCAATTCACACAGATAAGACAGATCCAGAGTAACCTCCACAGAAAATGGATTCTGGTTACGAGCAAGACACTAGACTGAAAATCTCTTCCATTTGGATACATAAGATTTCCTGGTAGTGGGTTTCCCAGCCTCCTGCAGGACCCTATCACCCACATGGTCAGCTGAAGAGTGGATAAGTGAGGACAGATGAAAAGCCCCTTGTCTTGTACCAGTAGGCCCACCCTGTGAAGGTAACTTGATGCAATTGCCCTTGGCTACATGCAGAAGAGGGGGCAACCAATGCTGTCTGGGCCAAAAGAGAGTTCCAGAAAGATTTTGGGGGAGTCCTATTCTATCTTGAGCAAGACCCTTAGTCTGAGATAAGGGGAGTGAAAACATACAGGAACATCCCTTTCCAAGGAAAAAGACAGGGCATCCACCTTCCATGCCAGAGGACTTAGGACTCTGGTGCAAACTATACATAGTTGTCTGTTCAGAGGGGAGGCAAAAAGATCTACCTGTGGAGTACCCCACTTGTGGACAAAGTCCAGAAACACATCTCCGTGAAGCATCACTTGAGTCTGTGTTATGGACCTGCTCAGAGAGTCTGAAACAAACAATGTTTCATTCTGAAGGAATATAAGCAACCTGAAGAGTCACTTGTTACCGGACAGCCAGATCCCAAACCTGAAGAGCTTGTCTGCATAAAGGGTAGGGGACCTTCTCCCCTTTACTTGTTAATGCACCACAGCAATGTAGTGTTGTCTGTAAGGATTTTGAGAGGCCCTGGAAGAAAGAGTATGGAAAGCCTGGAGAGCAAGAATGAGAGCTCTCATTTCCATGATGTTGATATGGTCCTCCATCTGATGAATGGGCCAAAGACCGTGAACCTCCAGCAAGCCGAAAGAAGTTCCCTACCCTGTGTCTGTAGGATCCGAAAAAAGTTCCTGAGGGTGGACTAGGGACTGAGAAGGAAGCCCTGGGTTGAGCGATAGCGGATTCCACCAATTAAGCTCTATTTTGAGACATGGAAGAAGAGGAACTAGAAAGGCTAAAGGCAGACAATGTTGAAACCAGACTGATTTTAGGAACCACTGCAGTTTCTTCGTATGGAGTCTGGCTAAAGGAGGCATAGGAATCATGGAAGCCATGAAACCCAAAGCCCTTAGGAACTCCCAGGCCATAACAGAGACCTGAGGAAGACACTGAAAAAAAATGCAGTTGGAGCCAGAACCTTGGGTGGTGGGCAGGGAAGCCATCGTAGGAATGATATGGAGTCTGCAATCGAGACAAACATGATCCTGAGAAGGAGACAGGAAGGATCTCTGGAAATTTTTGTAAACCCTAGGCTCTGCAAGAGGAAAATAGCATAGTGAAGGTGCTGAATCAAGGTCTCTGGGAAGGAAGCCTGAATGAGCAGGTTGTCCAAGTAAATAAAGATCTGAAATCCCCTCAGCCTGCAAAATGCAGTCACAGGAGCGAGGCAGTTGGGGAAGACCCTTGGGGCAGCAGAAAGGCCAACCAGCAAAGCAGAGAAATGAAAATGCATGTAAGAGACAGAGAAAGGCAAATAATTCCTGAAAACTGGATGACTAGGGATGTGAACATAGGGATCCTTGAGATCCAAAGAGATCAGGAATGCCTGACAGAGTCTAAAGGGAAAGCATTCAAAAAGAAGGGATCTTCAGAAAGGTGTTGAGCTAAGAAAGATCTAGAATGGCCCTCCAGGTGCCTTATTTCCTGGGAATCAAAAACATTCTGGAATAAAACCCCTTCCCCTTTGAGGAGCAGAAACTGCTTGGATGCTGCCTTGAGACAGAAAGCCCTGAAGTACCTCTGGGATAAAAGGCAACTGTTCCTAAGGAGGTTGAGTAATACCTAGAAAGGGAGGAGATTTCCACACCACTGAGTATCCCTGATGAATGATGGACAGAACCCAAGAGTCCTAAGTGATCCTTAACCAACTGGGAAGAGACGGGGAAGATGAAGAGACAAAGGAACCTAACCTAGGATGGAGAGAAAAAAATATTCAGACAAAACCTGGTTTTGTCTGGAAAAGGAGGCTTCTGAGTAGATTTAGCAGGAGGAGCCCCTCTAGAACCTTTTTTACCTTCAAGAGGAGGGTGAGACTGTCTACGGACAAAGGCAGGCTTAGAAGGATAACTCCTCTGAAATTTAGGAAGAGGAGAAACAAAAATATGTTTCAATTAGGGCAAGGTCTTACCCTCTTCCTGCAGGGACTTAAAAAGCTCAGCAGCTGCAAAAACAAAGACATTTTTATTATCAAGAAGAGCATCCATCAATTTAGGTTTAATATCATCAGTTAAGGGTTGGAGATAAAGTCAAGGATAATGCCTTAATGCAGAACCAAAGGCTGAAGCCCTAGAAGAAGCATCAGCCGCATCATAAAAAAGAAGTTATGTACTCACCATAACGTTCCATCTGAGTAGTTCTACTTCATTTGTCTTTAGCCTGTGGGTACCTGATCTGTATCGGATCCAAGTCGGCAAATTCACTAGCATCAGCTCCGAGCTCCAAGCTCTTCCCCTTACCCATAATATACCTCCACTACCTTCCAACCCCCAGATCGAGTTTGCTGACCCTTATACTGAGAACCTGACCTGAAGAATACTTTATGACCTAAAACTGCAGCCAACAGGCTATTCATATGATAAGATCAGGGGGAAGGAGGGAGGGACGGTTGAAGACAAATGAGGTAGAACTACTCAGATGGAACGTTATGGTGACTACAGAGCTTCTTTATCTGAAGTAGTTTACTTCATTTGGTTGTCAACCTGTGGAACAGAGTCCCCAGCTATTAAACTCCTGTGTGGCCCTCATGGAAGGATATTCCGGAGCACCGCGGAATCAAAGGATGCTCTCCTTCTAGAAGTCAAATCCAATGTGTAGTGAGAAATAAAGGTATGAGATGAGGACCAAATAGCTGCAGAACAAATATCATCCAATGAGAGACTAGACCAAAAAGCCGCTGAAGTAGCCATTGACCTAGTGGAATGAGCTTTCACCTGATCCGGAGGAGACACACCTTTATCCTTACAGACCTGAAGGATGCACAAGGAAATCCACCTAGCAATAGTGAGCCTGGAGACAGGTTTACCCAAAAAGGGTTAGAGAAGGACACAAACAATTGATCAGATTTACAGAAGTTTTTAGTCCTTTGTAAAATAAAATAGTAACTGTCTATGAACATCCAACAAGTGGAGTTTGTATTCCATTTTGTTAGCAAATTTTGGAAAGAAAGCAGGTAAGTTAATAGTCTGATTGATGTTAACTTGTGAAGCAACCTTAGGAAGAAAGGACAGATTGGTCTGAAGGGAAACCCTATCTTTATGGAAAATCATATATGGAACTTTAATGGACAAAGCTTGCAGTTCTGAAACCCTTTTAGCAGAGGTGATAGCTACCAGGAATGCTGTTTTCCAAGATATGAACTTAGATCTGTGGCTGCAGCAAGTTCAAAAGGCGGAGCGAACAAAGCTTGAAGAACCATAGTAAGGTCCCATGGAGGAACAGGATCCTTGACCGGGGGGGCATAACAGGAAAGTACCTTTGATAAAGGCTTTACACAGTCTGGAAGAGGCCAAGGAGGCAGAATTCTCACCCACATGAAAATGAGAGATGGCAGCTAATTGAACTTTGATAGTAGAAGAGCTTACTCCTTGTTGAAAAATATTGGCTAGGAAGTCAAGAATGGCAGAAATAGGAGCCGTGAAAGGGTCTAAACTCCTTTGAGAAGCCCAAAAGGAAAAACGTTTTCATTTGCTGCAGTAAATCTTCCTGGTTGAAGACTTATGAGCTGCCACCAGAATATCCCTAACTGAAGAGGATAATCCAGGAGTCCTACCGATCATGGGAATTGGAGCAGCCAAGCCGTGAACTTCAAAATGTCCAGGTTCAGATAAGGAAACCCTGATGGGTGTGAAATCAGATCCTGAATGGGATCCAAGGCGGAGCCAGAAGATGAAACCATACCTGGTGAGGCCAAAATGGGGCAATGGGGATCACTCTGCTCCCAAGTCGATGAGCTTTCTGTAGAAACCTCAGAATAAGAGGTACTGGGGGGTAAGTATACAGAAGACCTGGAGGCCAAGCATGGACTACAGCATCTCTGGGGGACTACCCCGACAGGGTGTTCAGAGCAAAAAACTTGCTGCACTTCGCGTTGGAAGGAGATAAGAAGAGATCGCAGCAAGGCTGACCCCACGTCTGGGCCTAAACAGGTGACGCAGTAAGAATTAAAATCTCTGTGAGGTATTTGCTTTCCACAGGCAAGACAATTGTTAACTTTTTCTGACATCGGTTAGAGCAAGAAAAAAAAAGAGTCCCCAACGGGAAGAGATCGCAGCAAGGCTGACCCCATTCCAGAAAGATCTGCTCCGCTACTGAAAGATTCAGAGAACACTCGTAAAGCATTAGAATAGTCCGACACTCTGTCTGCTAGAATGCTGGACCGTCCCGGAATGGGCGTTGCTATAAGAAAGTAACCGGTGGAGATCACCCATTCCCACACTTTCATGGCCTTGTGACAAAGGGGGTAAGATCTGGTCCCTCCCCATTTGTTGACGCACCAGACCACTCTGATTGAATTGCAATGGTTCCCAGAGGAAAAAAGGCATGAAAAGCCTGCAATGCCAAAAGGACCACCCTCCTCTCTAGAATGTTTATGTGCAAACTGGTCTCGACAGGGACCACAGGCCTTGGACTGTCCTGCTCAAACAATGCTCCCCCCACCAAAGTTGGGAGGCATCCATGGTCACTGTGGCTTGGACAGGGGCTGGAACAAAAGGTCGTCCCTCCAAGATATCCGGAGAGCACATCCACCAAAGAAGGGATGACCGGCAGACTCGACTGAGGTGTATTGGATATGATAATGGAAGTTCCAACAGGGACCAATGTACCACGACTGTCCACTGTAGTACTCGCATATGTAACCGGGCACACGGAAGAAACGTTATAGTCGCTGCCATTGAACCTAAGGCCCTCAACACTGATTCTGCCGAGCGAAGATGAGAACGATAGATCAGGGAGACATGCATCCTCAGGTTTTGTACACTCTCCGTGGTCAGGAAGATTTTGCACTGTAATGTGTCTATCCTTGCCCCAATGTAGTCCATCAACTAGACAGGATTTAGAATTGATTTGGATGTGTTAAATGTAATCCCCAACTGAAGAGCAAACTATAAGAAATAATCCCTGGTTTGAGAAAGTAGATGCCTGATGGGAGCAGTGAGGAGCCAATCATTCAGGTACAGATAGACCTGAATCCCCCGAAGTCTCAGGTGAGCCGTTACTACTGCCATCACTTTGGTGAACACCCTGAGGGCTGTGGTGAGACCAAAGGGTAGGGCTCGAAATTGGTAATGATAGACTCCTAGCCAGAAGCGGAGGAACCTCCTGGAGCTTCTGTGCATCTTTTTGTGATAGTAGGCATCCTGGAGGTCTAACGAGCACATCCAGTCGCTCTCTTGCAGGTACGGCATGATTGACTGTAGTGTGACCATCCGGAATTTTTCTTTGCCAACTGACAGGTTCAGGGTAGATAGGTCCAGAATGGACATTAAGTCTCCCATTTTCTTTGGCACCAAAACGAACCTGGAGTAGATGCCCGATCCAGACTGATCTGGGGGAAAGGGTTCAACGGCTCATTTTTCTAGCAGATTGCAGATTTCCCGTGCTGCTGCATCCCTTTTTTGTGGGTGGTACATCCGGAAGGTGTTTGGAAGGTTTAGGAGGAACCACAAAGGGGATAGAGTATCCTCTGGATATGATCTAAAGCACCCAGCGGTCTGATGTTACGGACTCCCATGCCACCAGGTGCAATGACAATCATTCCCTGACTGCCTCCAGAGTAGAGCAGTTGGGCAATCCCTCAGGGTTGCTGTCAGAGAAAGGTTCTCGAGACCCAAAATTCCTCGGACCCCCTCTGCCTCTGGGCCAGTGTCTATCCTGTCCTCCTCTGCCTCTAGGTGAAGAAGAGCCCAGAGTGTCCCAGGAATACTGTGACTTCCGGAACCATATCTTCTTTTGCCCTCTGATTCCAGGAAAAGGATCTTTGAGGGTTCAAGAAGAGGATTCCGACGGCAGACAGTGTCTTCCCATCCTTCTCACTCTGGACTAAAGTCTCGTCCAACGGCAGACAGTGTCTTCCCATCCTTCTCACTCTGGACTAAAGTCTCTTTGACGGTCTTATCAAAAAGAATAGAGCCGTCATAAGGGGCATTGGCAAAAGACATCTTGAAAGGTTCCGAAAACTAACATAGTCTGAGCCAGGCATTGCGCTTCATGGATACGCCGGACCCAGCAGCCCTAGCCATGTGAGAGGAGTCGCATGGATGTGTTGGAGACTGCTTTTAAAGTGGCCATCCTCGCGGTGAACGTGTCTCTGTCATCCTGCGACATGAACTTAGGGGGAGACTCAGCCAGTTCCTTGACCAGGTCGTGCTGGAGTCTCGGGACATGGGCCAGGTAGCTCAGAGCCCTGATAGAAAAGGTTGTTGACACATAAACATGCTTCCCTAAGTGATCCATCAACAGAGACTCTTGGTCAGGGGGATGAACTGAGGAACTCTCTTGGGCTAGTTCCTTTATTGTGGCTGCGTCTATGGGGGAGCCCTTGTTCCACGCTGGTCTATTTGATAGTGGACTCAAGATCTTATCCGGACGTGTAGGGATTGGTTCCATGGTGTCCGGCTCCTTCCAGGCATGCGAAGTGACCAGGTCCACCAGGGGATTTGCGGGAGGGGACACCCAGGAAGTAGACGGGTTCATGCCAAAAGCCTCCATGAACACCGATTCATCAGAAGAAGGTTTGGGGGTGGACCAACCTCCCCGCTGGCGTAGGATTTCCATGATGTCTCCAAAGGAGACATCCTTGGGAGGTGACCTGGGGGAACCTTCCCCATCATCCAAATCCGTGTCCTCAGTGAGGGACTCGGGGGGAGTCCAAGTGCCTCCTCTTACACGTATGCTTGTGAGGCACGTCTCCGGTGAGCTCTCTGGGGGGAACTCACAAGCCAAGTGTTCCTCAGGGGGAACTGCCTGGGGTTCCTCGAGCATGGGCTGTCCCTCTGATAAAATGATGGGATTCGTAGACAGAGCCGAGGGAGTCGGGGTGGAATCCGAGGAAAAAGTCAAGGGTCTTGATCCAATGGAAAGAACCCTTTCTACCACTTCGAATGCCAAGGGAGAACGAGCCTCTTGGGGTACCAATAAGGAAGCCGCTCTCCCCGGATCAGACTTGAGAATCGGAACTGGGCCCAAAGTGGACGGAGCTCAGAGGGAGGGAACTTGGCCTGACAATGCCAGAGCCAATGAAAAATGTTCCGCTCCCTCAGATCAGACACCCAAGCTCCAGCTCTGAGAGCCATTCAGATCCAAATTGGTAGGATCCGACACGTTCCAGGCAGCTGTTGGCATTGAGGAGAGAGGTACCATCAGTGCCAACCCCCTGACTCAGGCCATCCTCAGATCGGAGTACTCAGAACCCAGTGGACGGATCGGAGAAGGAGAAATTGGTGTGAAAAAAGGAAGCAGCCTCCCCACTCCAGAGGAAGAGGGTGCTAGCATGACCCCCATCTGGATGCGAGTACAAATGAACCTCCTCATCATTTTATCCATGTCAACTTCCAATAAGCTACGGGTGGATCTTGACGTGGCCACGGACTCCAAGGAACAGAGGCCCTAGAGGGAGGACATCTTTCCTCCGGCTCCGGGGAAAATCTCAGAGATCAGAGCCGAGGGGAGTCACAGATGCTAGCCTGACTTTTGGCGGGAGTAGAAGGAAGGTCCAGAGACCTCTTGCGTTTCTCTGGTTTGGAATGCTTGTCCGATTTGTGCTCTCTCTCCTTCTCTGCCCCTTTTCCGCTCTACTTACACAGGCTTAGAAACAGGAGGTTGAGTCCCAGCCTGCCAGCCTGAGAGGGAGAAGAAGCAATGGCAAGAGAGGAAGGAGAGGCGGCCACAGCAGCCACTGTGACCGAAGCAGTGGATGAGGCAGCCACCTCAGAAGTGGGTAAAAGGCCTTTTAGGGCCAAATTAGCCTTCCTGTCCTTTATAGCACATGGGTTAAAACCCACACAGATAGTAAAATATGTACTCAAATGGGCAACACCCAAGCACATTACACAAAGAGTGTGGCCATCTGCAGGAGACAGTTTGTGGCCACACTCAGTGCACCATATGAAGATAGGCTTGGGGCCAGCCATGTCTCTATACAAGAAAAATTCACACTAGAGAAGGAAAAGGAGAAGAAAAAGTTACCTGTTTCCCACTCAAAACCACTCACCACACACTCAAGGCACACAAAACACAGAGAGGAGGGAAAGCAATACACACTAACAAACTAAGCCTAAAAACTACAGGAGATTTTCTAATACATGACGCACCAGCAAGGGGAGGAGGAGAGGGAACCTACACTAAACACCTAACACTCAAATTTTTAGAAAAAAAGCTGCTTAAAAAGCAAAAAAACACTCACTAACTCGGAGCTCAGGAGGTCACAATGCTTCAGGCAAGCTGCGGCAAACGAGATCTGTGGGTTAGAAGGTAGTGTAGGTGTATTATGGCTAAGGGGAGGAGCTTGGAGCTCAGAGCAGATGCTAGTGAATTTGCCAGCTCGGATCCGATACCCACAGATTGAAGACCAAATGAAGTAAACTACTTCAGATCTACATTTAATAAAATGGTGAGCCACTTGAGAAGAACAGCCCAACCGACAGCGGGCCAAAGCCTTCCCCTCAGACTCAGGAATGTCCGAAATAACCAACCTGATAGGTCTGAGAAGGAAAAGCAAAGACATACCTGGTCATATGGGTTTGATAATTAATAGCCCAAAAGACCAGTGTAGCAGCAGTGTACACCTTTTTGCCCATCAGTTCCATAGCCCTACTGTCCCTGTCAGAAGGAAGCAATTTAGTAGAAGGCAACAGCTTGGAAGGTTTGGCAAGAGAGACAGGCACAACAGAGAGGTGAGCAGAAGCAGAAACTCCTGGGGGGGGGGGGGGCTTCAAGGCCATGACTGCATTAAACAACCCCTGTGTAAAATCCTGTCATTCATGCTGGGGACCTTTAGGCGCAGGGGAAATGCGTTTTGTTTTTTGTTTCTTTTTCAAAGGGATGTCAGCCCTAAAGACCTTAGGAGGTTTGAATTCTTGCCAACAATCCATCTACCTAGTGGGAATCTCCTCCCAAACAAGAATCTGTGGTACACCCCTTAGTCTCTCGGATTACGATCAGTCTAGCTCTCCACTCAATATCCACAAAGGCTATCTGCAGAGCCTCCGAGGATGTGTGAGAAGCCGAATCCATGTTGGCCTCTAAAACGGTCGTGGCAGAGGACTCCGATGATACAACCGGATGATCTTCCAGGCTTTCAACAGCCTTGAGAGACATCCAGTGGAGGTGGTACAGCAACTGAATCCGACCTGACTTTTTTGGTCTTCTTCTTGGCAAATGGCTGACGCTCAGGATGGGACAATTCTGCCATTGTACCCTGCGCCAACAACTTAAGACACTGGTTCGCTAGGTAGACGGACAAGGAGGAGAAACAACTATGAAAGATCTTAGGGACAAACACCTGACAAATCGAACATGAAGTATGTTTGTGAGAAGCACTCAAGCAAAACAAACACTGCTTGTGACAGTCCTTATGGGGAATTTGTCTCCCACACTAACATTTTCCCTTTCTGGATGACATTTAAACTCGCAAACAAGAGAAAAAAACAAGATAAGAAGAAACCCCCAACAGAGCACTTATCTGAAAATGGCTTGGTAACAAACATAAATGAAGGAGTATTCAGAGAGACGATCGAAGATGGTGCTCAGACTGGTGACAAAGAAGTTCAGAGGTATGTACATCCATACATCTTTATGCCCTACATTGTGAGCAGGGAGCATGTGTGTGGTGTATGACATCCTTGAAAACTTAAGGCTTTGGTATACTGTCCTGATGTTAGGCTACCCCTAGCAGGGCTTCCTTTAGTAAAGAATACTGCAACAGTGATATGGATGGACATCCTTAGTTCTACCAGACTAAATCTTACTTGATAATTTTGATTACTAAATCCAAATAGGTGGTAACCACCTCCTCAGTATCACTGCCAATGGGGGAAAAAAGGGGCATTCTGGCTGTGTTTAGTGTGGCAGATTAATAAAAATCATACTGCTGTCCACTTTAATCTCCAAAACAAAGGTATGGATGGGCAGCATGAGGAAGAAACCTCATTTATACCTCCATTGAGAGAACAACTAGGCTCCTGAGTTCAAATGCTAACTCAAACTCTTCTCACAGTTTAAGCAAAGGAAACAATCTATCAGAGGATTTAAGGCATTAAACACACACACACAGTTAGGATCCACTGCCTCTACAAAACTTCTCTAGATCCTTGGTTAGTCTATTTCTTATTCATTCTCGTGTATATCTGACGATTCAATCAGTCCATATATCTTGTTTCACTTACCTAACAGATAAAGATAAAATTCCAAAGCTAGTGATTGGAAGTCTAGTAATATCCCAAAAAGTCTTCTCTTACTCCTAACAGCTGGATCTGGGCAATGAATCAAAACGTGCTATAAATGAAGTTTAGTATCTCCAGCAGAATCATCTGTTGTCCAGAAATAGAAGAAAGTGTACACCACAGGTGAGAAAATTACTTTCCAAGAGCTTTCATGTGAAAGTACATTGCCAAGTAAGCGATAATGTCGGACAGAGTGTGTGATATTATGTAAATAATGCCCTGGGGTATTCTGAGGCCCAACACCGCAATAACACACTGGAGGGCATTACTGCATTTAGAAAATAGGCACATGTTAAATTGTTTTGTATTTGTATGTTTTTGATTTTTTTATTACTATACACATTTTTTAATATTTCTGATGTAAAATAGTTCCTCTGCCTATTTTTTTAAACTTGCTGAAGTTATATGTTGGCAAATCACTGGGGGGGTTGAAGTCACTAAATAAGTTACAATTTGAGTTTCAGACTATCATAGCTCTAAACCAATCAGGGACAAATCCAGAAGTAATCACAGACACTTTTAAAAATATTAGTACTATTAATATGAGACATTGAAAGAATAAGAAAATGTGAATCAATATACATTTTCTGAAGTAAAATAACTTTTATAACTCTATTTATTGTCATTGGTTTTTTAAGCATAAATCATTACCTTTTCTCCAAAAGTCACCAGTTTTAGGAAGGATTAAGGGAGGCAGAGCTAGACTCTGAGTCAAAATTAGCGGTGTCCCTGAAAATCAGGGACAGCTGAAAGGCATGGACCTCATATCATTTAGAAAATGCATGTTAACATAAATCCTGTTACAGCAACTTAACATAAATCCTGTTACAGCAACTTTGTTTTTATAACAGCAATATATAAAATCTGTCCCAATATTTCAGCCTTTGTCCCCCATTATTTAATACTTTATCCACATTTCTTCAGCTGAGCAGTTGAGAGATATTCACACTTCTTAATTTTCAAGGAGACTCATCCACGGCTCGATCGATCAGCCTCTCACACACACTGCTACTTTCGATCAGCCTCTCACACACACTGCTACTTTCATGCACACAAGTACCCATACACTCTCACACTCAGACAAACATAGACACAGTCATATGCGCGCACACTTCTTTTTATTATCTGCCTGTTTTAATTTTACACTCGCTGAAAAGCAAAAGGGTTGCTTAGCCAGCATAAAATGTCTCGATCACTCTCTCACTTACTTTCATGGATGCATACACAGATAAACACACACACACACACACACACACACACACACGTGTGCACACTTTTTTTTTTTGTTAATTTTACACTTGCTGAATAGCAAAAGTGCTGCTTAGCAAGCATAAAATAATGGTGGCTCTTAGCTTCCTAATAGTCCTGGCTCCTCAGTAGCTTAATATACTGCTGTGAAGCAGTAGACTTGTTTATCAGCGAGCACTGCCTGTTATGCTAACACCCTGCTGGAGAATGTGGTCATGTACAGGTCAACCATTCTCTAAAGAGAATTAAAAGACCACCTAGAGGTGTTATTAGCTCCACTAAGTCCATCATTTTCCTGATAACACCCATTCCGGAGGGCATTATTATGGTTAGAAAATAGTCTCTGCTTTTATTAACTTTTTTACTGTACTGTTTTGTATTTTTTTTATTATCTTTACTGCATATTTCTGTTTTTTTTTTTAATTAGTGCCTTTTCACGGCTTATATAATAACCATTTACTCCTTCAGGCTACCAGTGCAGCAGAGTTCTATTGTCTTTAAAAGTCAGCCACTCACCTCCGGTCCCCTTCTTTCTTATAGTTTTTTTAGGTGCTGGTGGCGCTAGGTTCCTACCCACTCTGTTTGCCCTTTCTCCACTCTGACTCACTTTGTTCCTCTACCCTACCGCCCATTCCCACCCACCTACTATTCATACACTTGTATATAAAGCTAGCCACACCCCTTTTTCCAACCAATCACTAGAACTTTCTCACACCCCTTTTCCAATCAATCACACCTCCCAAGTAAATATAATCTTTGAATCAAACTATGCTACTATCTCCTTCATCACAATTCCCATCAACCAATCACATCTCCCAGACTATTCTACTCTTTGTATCAATCTACATTACTCTCGCCTTCATTATTACACCATCTACCCTATATCTCCAATATATCTTTTACTAACTCACTCATATTACAATACCAGCTACCCTAGTTCTCCAATATACCTCTTACTTAAACTCAACTGTCAAAACATATCTGTCACTAGATATCCCACTCATTTTCATTTTTTTTACAAACTCAACTCCCACAACATATTTGTCATAAGTAATCCCACTCATACTCTACATGACATGTTTCTCTTACACACACACACACACGCACACACACACACAAACACACACACACACACACACACAAAATAACCATACTCACCTCCACCTACCTGGTTATCTCCTTCCATAATCTTCAAGTCACAAATATCTATGCCTCTACAAATCCAAGCATCCCACAAGCAACCAACATACCCACATACATCGGTATATCACCACATGTGTTCAATAACTCAAATGCTGAACAGTTTACATTTAAATACACTGACAGGCAACCCCGCACCTACAACGTAAATATGCCAAACTCATATCCAAACACTCCCACCTATTTCTAGTCGGACTATCTCTGCTTTACTTAAGTGAACATATACATCCAAATACAGGACCAGAACAAGGTTTTTCTGTCCCTCCAAACCCCCACATTCAAACACATGACCCCTCAGATCTACTAATTATTAACATGAACCTTAGAAGTATTCTGAACAAAGCACCTGAACTATGCTACTCTCTCACAATACTCCCCTGACATCACATTGCTAACCAAAACCTGGTTAAAAAAAAATCACATTAAAGACAACAAATTCCTATCACAAGGATATAATATCCGTAGACGCGACAAGGCTCCCAAAAGTGGTGGCAGCATAGCCATTATGTATAAAAACAAGCTAACTCTACAACACCTAGATAGTAACCCACCTGAGTCTTCCAACTCAGTAACACTAGTTTCACACCTCCAACTAAACTCAAACAACAGTATTATCATCATCATAGCTGCCTACAACCCCCCCACCCTGGCAACAATACCCCCAAAACTGAAAACCTTCTTAGCTTGCCACCTCCACATATAACTAGGAAACAATTTAATTTATTTATTTAACATTTGTTTACCGGGGAAGTCCTACTGGGCTAGATCCCCATTTTCAGTGGAGGCCCGGGGAGAAAAGCTCTATATAAAACATCATGACATCTCAAAACAATACATTACAGAAAATTGAGCAGGACAGAAACAGTAGTACAGAGCATAAATTAAGCAGTATATACAATGGCATCACAATTAGGTAATACTAATCTTAGGTGACTTCAAACTAGACTGGGCCACCTATAATGTGGATAACCCAACCAACTTTATTAACCTCTTTGGGTTCTCACAATTAATCTGCACACTAACCAGAACTGACAAACTCAGTAACAGACACTCTATACTAGACTGGATACTCACCAACCGGCCAACCATTTGTAAACACTTCAGCTGCTCCCAGACTCCCTTAGTGACCACATGCCCACATACCTTCTCAGGCAGAAAATAAGCACTACTAAAACCATTATATATAAATACATCCGCAGCAAAAGACACTTCTCTATCAAAAACTTCAACTCCCTCCTAAAACAATGCGACTGGACTCCTCTAAAACACCTTCAGTTAGATGATGCTGTCCAATACTTCAATAATGAATTCCTAAACAATATTAACTAGCTGGCCCCAATTAGAAAAATGCACATCAAAGCAAAACCAAGTCAATGGCTAACTAAAGACACTTTACTGATAATAAAACAGGGAGATAGGGCCTGGTCACAGTATCGGTCATCTAAAAGACAAACTTTCCTCCTGCGTTATCACCAAAGTAAGAAATTTATCCAAAACACACATTCAGAATGATAAAGTCTTACCACACCTTAGCTCAACAAAAAACACCAAAACAAGCCACAGAAATTCCCGGTTACCATTAAACAACTCTTAAATCTAGGACAGTCCACAACTCCAACCCTCAGCCTCCCCACTACTACAGAGGACACAGCAACACAACTTAATACATGCTTCATAAACTCTATATTATCCCTAGTAACAGTAACACCCCCCCCCCACTAATTATTCTCAAGAATTCTACCCCTCAACACATCTCTTTCTCTATTAAGTTAATTCAGACCAGCTTTATAAAAAAAAACTCCTTCTGTAACTAAAACCTATAACACTTGCAGCAGATCTATTGCGCAACGAATTTCTCAAAACAGCAGCAGAACATATCTAATATTCAGTCTCCCTACTGATTAACTGATCCATCTATGAACAATATGTACCTAAACTTTGGAAAATCTCCCACATCATTCTCCCCTAGCCAAAATTCCAGACAAATGCATACATTCACAACTCCTGACCTATCTACTACACAATAAAATTCACTCCAGCTCTCAACATGGTTTTAGACCAAACACAGCACCACAACTGCTCGGTTAAGCTTCACAGATACTGTCAACCAACACAGAAACAGTGGCAAACTTGTTTCATCCATTTTCCTTGATATGTCAAAGGCTTTTGACACAGTATCCTATCATAAACTACTTGACAAACTTTTTACCATTAATCTCTCCCAACCAGCTATCACATGGTTTCATAACTACCTGTCTGAACACCAACAAGCAGTGAAGTGGCAAGATGAAATCTCAGCCTTGCTGCCTGTCTCAGTAGGTATCCCCACAAGGCTCAATTCTTGGGCCCCTACTTTTTTCTATCTTCACCAATAAACTCAGTAAAGCTGCCCAACAGGCAACAATTGTGCAACATGCAGATGATTCCACTCTCATCTGCACAGCTCCCTCCCTCTCTGAACTCCTGGGCAGAACCCAAACAGCCTTCACAGACACAGAACTTTATGCTATTGAAAACCAACTCATACTTGACCCTAACAAGATAAAACGTATGCTTTTCACTAATAAAAAGTCTCCAGGCCTCCCACTCCTTTTTCATCCTTTTCTCTTAACGATACCAAAATTGAACTGGTTGACAGTACCAAGTTACAAGGAATCACAATAGACAACTCACTAAAATATGACAGGCACATAGCCCTGTATTAAAAAAGTCCACGTCAAACTTGGCTCATTATACACAGCCAAACCATTCCTCACTCCAACCACTAGACAGAACACATCTCCTCTCCAATTTACTGTATGCTTCTCCTATTTTCACTAATCTTAGAAAATATGACCTAACCAGACTAGAAGCATGCTATCACAAAACAGACATATTTTCTACTAAACTTCCGAACCAAAAGAACACACCACTGGTTGGCTTTACAACAACTAAAATGGATCAAATTACCAAGCCTGCTATATCTCAACCAACTTAAAATTGCCCACTGCATTATACACCAACCAGACAAGTGCCCATCCCTAAAAAAAATCAGTCCAACCTTAACCAACCAAATCCTGTGATCATCCAACAAGCTTCTACTATACATCAACAAAGCCAACAATAATTTCATTGATCCCTGTTCTCAAACCAGATAGAAAAATCCTAGAACTGC
Source organism: Protopterus annectens (assembly GCF_019279795.1). Lineage (NCBI taxonomy): Eukaryota > Metazoa > Chordata > Ceratodontiformes > Protopteridae > Protopterus > Protopterus annectens. The sequence goes on along the minus strand of NC_056730.1, from coordinate 977,010,168 downwards.
ATACCCCAACATACACTCAACACTCCTAACACTTCCAAATTTATTCATTTATTTATTTGACATTTGTTGACCGGGTTGGTCCAGTTGGGACAGAGCCCTTTTTCAGTTGAGACCCAGGGTGAAACGCTCCACAGTAAATACATACAATAAAGTTGACTTAGTATTCAATTAGTAAAACAAGAAACATACATAGAATAACTTAAGCAGGTGAAAATACATGGAAATAAGAATCAACACTGTAGCGTGTGTAGATACAATGCAGAGTAGAAGAATACATATAGCTGGAATTATAGGGTGAACACAATCATTGCAGGTACAAATAAGAAAGGTTTACTAAGCTTATTCATTTGACTGTTTAAAAGTCATATACCAGAGACAAGATAAACTGGCAAAGTATGAAATAAAAAGAGGCTAAATAACAAAAAGAATACTAAAAGAGAACAGAGGCAAAGAGAAAGGAAAGATAATTTACAAATTAAAGAAAAAAACAGTGTTAAGAAAAAAAAATAGAGTTGCAAAGATTTATTATAAAAATAAAACAAAAAAGAGAGAGAGTAGCTAACAGAGGTGAGTCAATCAGGTGGGAGATAGCACTAACATAGTTTAGTTTTGCTTAAGTGATTTTTTACTGCCTTTCTGCATTGGGGTTTGGGTCTAAGGAGACGGCTGTCTAGTGGTAATTTATTCCACTTCACAGCAGGCAGATAGCTATAAAGGTTTTTTCCTGAGTTAATCATGGTTTTGTGAATGGACAGGAGATGTTCAGAGCACCGGAATGTTCTTGCGGGGGTGTAGTGGGAGATTATAGAGGAGATGCTGGGACAAAAAATGGGCTGGTAAAGAACAGAATGAATTATCTGGAGTTGAGAAAGGAGGTTATGTGATAATTCTAACCAGTTCAGTTTTCTGAGAGCAAGGCAGTGATGAGATGAGTACGGCAGTTCAGCAGCAAATTTATCTATCTTGTTGTAAGTGGATTCTAGTTTAATTACAAGTGTAGTCTGTAGATTGGTGAGAATTTGAGAGACATAAAGAAGGGTAGGTAATAGATAGGCATGTGAAAGAGCTATTTTAGCTTTGCTTGCAAGAAAGTTTTTATTTCTATAAAGGAGACAAAGTTTTTGATTGGTTTTCCTAATGTTACTTAGGATATGTAGGTCAAATTTTAGTTGATCATCAGTAATGACTCCTAGTAGTTTAGTGTGACTTTCAGCTGAGATAGGGATATTGTTATAGGAAGTAATGGTGAAAGATGGTTTCAGGTGAGACATTGTTTTTGGTAAAAAAAAAAGTAATAGCTTGGTCTTTTTTGGGTTTAGTATAAGATGGTTTTGGTTGAGCCAGTTTTCAACAGGCAAGAAGGAGTTGTGTGTTATAGTTTGGAGTTCAGTGAAGGAGTTGGCAATGGAAATGACTGTGGAGTCATCTGCATACTGAACAAGTGAAGAGTGAGGGGTAGAGTTTGACAATTCATTAGTAAAAACATTAAACAGCAGTGGCCCTAGAACTGACCCTTGAGGTACTCCCATCTGTATAAGGCATTCGGGTGATGTAGCAGAGTTCCATTTGACAGATTGGAAATGGTTATTTAGGTAACTACAGAACCAGGAAATAGTGGTGGGAGATAAACTCTCTCTATTAAACCTAACAGTAGAGGGTGAGAGATGGTGTCAAATGCCTTTGAGAGGTCAAGAAACAGACAAGATATAAGTTTATTGTGATCTCTAGCTTGTGAGATAGCATTTGTGAAAGAAATGAGGGCAGTAGATGTACTGTGGCCAGGGCGAAAACCATGCTAAGTAGGGGTGATTAGGTTTTCTTGTACAAGGTATTGTAGGGTTTGTTTGCGTACACATTTCTCTAAGATCTTGGAGAGGGGTGATAGAATTGCTATGGGAAGAGTGTAAATTTTTTTTTCCATATGGCTGGGACTTTGGCTTCAGTAATAGATCAATTTATGAGAATAGAGACCGGTAAAGGCAAAGGATGTAGCAGCTAGTTGGAGAAAGAGCGGAGGAAGACCAACAAATGAGGGAGAACATGGTTTAAGTTTGAGAAGAGATTTTATGTATTTGGTGGACACCGATTTTAAGCAGAAAGCTGAGGAGAGATTAGATGAAATGGGGGGGGGGGTGAATTAGAGTTTGGAAAGTTAATAAATTTACTGATAGAGTGTATGAAGTAAATGTTAGTAGCAGCTAGGAGAGGACAGATAGCAGAGTTAGGATGGGGATGAAGAATTTGATTAAGAGTATGCCAGAATTTCTTTGGGTTAGGTTTGTAAGTTTAGGGGGGATTTGAGTAATAGTTTGTCTTGTCATTAATAATTGCTTTCTTAGTAAGGTTACAAAGTTGTCTACATTGTTGGAGGTGAAAAGGCAGTTTTAGCTTTGTTCCAGAGTTTCCAAATTTTGTCTCTGAGCCATTAGGGAGCAAGTGGAAGAAGTTAGCCAAGGAGATATGGCAGATTTTATTCTGACATTACATATTGCAGCAAGGGAGTTGAGGATGTTAAGGAATATGATGTTAAATGCTATGACAGCTTAACCACTGTGAATCTGTTTTAAAAAGGACCAGTTTATAGCTGAGAGTTGTCTGTTGAGTTCATTAGGGTCAAAGTTTTTTAGACTTCGACATGCTTTGATTTTATGGGGTTTAGTAATGTGAGGGCTAAAGCAGAGAACTTTAGCTGGGCAGTGGTCACTGAGGGTGCTGGGTAGGGTTTCAGGGAAGTGATATTTATGGGGATGTGACACAAGGATCCAGTCCAGTATAGATGAAAGTGGATTTAGTGATACAAGTACGGGTGGTTACTAGTTGGGTGAAACCATGTAGGTTAATGGAGGTGGAAGGGGATACTGTGGTGAGAGTTGACCAGCTGATGCTGACATCACCCATAATAATAGTCTCATTGTGTAGGTCAGTGGAGAGAGAGGAAAGAATACTTTCTAGTAATGTGATGTTGTTGCCTGGTGGAATGTAGATTGCAATGATGCTGAGTGAGATGTGGGGATTAATTTTACAATTAGCTAAGAGGAGTTCAGCAGGAGAGTGAAGAGGGGAGGGATAAACTAAAGGGGTTAAGGGTGAGGTTATCAGAGTACATAATACCTACAGCTCCACCTTTTTTATAGTTCGATCAAGTCTTAGGATGTTACAGCCTGGGGGAAGGATGTCTATCTGGAATGTGAGGTTTTAGCCAAGTCTCGCTAAGTACTGGGATGTCAGGAGAATGTTGAGAGATCCAGGGATGGAATTCTGCTGTCTTGTTTACTAAACTTCTCAGGTTAATGGAGTAAAGGGATATGTGTTTTGATGGGATATGAGAGAGAGGAGTGAAATCTTGTGAGGAGAGACTAGCAGGGGGAGAGGGTAAGCTTGGGCCAGGGTTGGGGTGAATGTCACCTGCAAGTAACAGGGAGTATAGTGTGGAGATTGATTGAGACTTTGGTATCTAAAGTAGAAAGTATATGGGTTTCCATTTAGGTAAGGTTAGTTTGAATGTGGCATGTTTTGTGATAGGAGGTAAGATTATAGAAATAGTGACAAATGGTAGGGTTAAGAAAGAATGAGGGAGTTGAGGGAAGAGAGGTGGATAAACAGAAGTAGGTGAGTAGAAGTAAAAAGTTTTATGTGATAGTTAAAAGAGGTAAAGTTGTAAAGGATAGTTAGAGTGGAAATAGTTAGTAGTGCTTGTAGGAGGGTGTGGTGTGACATGCTAAAATAGAGAAGGAAAGAGGATATGATTGTTTGTGTAGGGGAGAATGAAAGTGAGAAAGATGCTCTTCTTAGGGAACAGCTAAATAATAAGTGGCTGTGCTCCTGCACTACCCCCAGGATGAGAGAGACATGCCACCCCAGCTGCTCCCACTGTCATTTCTCTATATCACTGTTTATCCAAACACCTAATTGAAGATACATAAATTTCAGTTATGTTGCTTATCTATGATTTAACCTGCCATGCTGTGTGTGACAATTTCAACCTATATGTAAACAGTGCAGATATGCTGTAATTTTCCTGTAGTTATGTTAGTAATTTATCACGCTATATAGATACAATGTCTACCTGTCATCTGAGATGTCTGTGTGACAATTCCAGCCTCTCTAGAAATTGTGCAGTTATGTTTGTTGTTTACCTTAGTTATGTTTGTAATTTATCATGCTAGTTATTTGGAGTACAAATAGTGTACTTGCTTGTAATTTTAGCATGGTGTACGAGTTCAATCTTCTCTTCTTGTGATCTTGTACTCCCCGGGCCTCCAATGAAAATGGTCTTTCAGCTCAGTCAGACCTCCCCTGTAAAGAAATGTAAAATAAATAAATGCATTTTTGAAGAAAAAGCAGCTCATGTAGTCTCTGTGGTGTAAAAATGTGAATAAAAAAAATGGAAGGAAAACTGCAGTTATAACAACATTATATAGAAGACACACTGTTAAAAAAAGAGTTATGTACTCACCATAACTTGGAATCTGTGCTATCCAGCGTCATTATTCATCACGGATGGTTGTAGGATCCACGCCAGCAACTAGGAAGACCTCTCCTGGGATCAAGCTCTCCTCTCCTTCCCAAGATCCCTTGCTAACCACAACCCTCAGACAGAGTTTGCTGGATAGAAGAAGGAGGCAGTGAACACTGCCTATAAGATGAAAACCTGCTAAGGGATACATCCCTCCATAACTGCCCGATCACCAGAAGGAGGGGGAAGGAGGGTGTGAATGTGATGAATAACAACACTGGATAGCACAGATTCCAAGTTATTGTAGGTACATAACTCTTTATCTGCTGCTATCCATGACATTACTGATCATGGATGGGTCAGAGTCCCCAGCTGCTAACACCCCAGGGAGGCCTCATGGAAGGATATGCCAGAGCACAGAACCACCACCAGAAACCCTGCTCCTAAACACCACATCCAACTTATAGTGTACCACAAAGATATGGGGATTAGACCAAGTGGCAGCAGCACAAATCTCATCCAAAGGAAGTTTTGCCAAGAAAGCAGATGATGTGGCTACCGATCTAGTAGAATGAGCTTTGACTGGTCCGGACAACTCCAGGTGTCCGCTTTGGTAAATATAAGAAATACAGCTAGCGATCCAGTGAGAAATAGATACCTTAGCAGCCACTTGACCTTACCTAGCCTTAGAAAATGCAACAAACAGCTGATCGGACTTTCGAAAAGTTTCAGTTCTCTTGAGGTAAAAATGTAACTGCCTATGTACATCCAGACAATGCAACTTATATTCCCCTTTGTTTGAAAAATTAGGAAAGAATACAGGAAGTTGACTTGACTGGTTAAGATTCGTCTCTGAGGCTACCTTAGGGATAAAGGAAGGATTGGGTCCTGAGAGACACCCTATCCTTATGGAATATCATGAAGGGGGGGCTTAATGCTCAGAGCCTGCAATTCAGAGACCCTCCTGGCCGAAGAAATCGTTACCAAAAAGGCCGTCTTCCAGGAAAGGAATTTGAGGTCACAGGTTGCAGCAGGCTCAAAGGGTTTTTGTGTCAAAGACCGCAACACCAGAGTGAGATACCATGGTGGGGAAGGATGCTTGACAGAAGGTCTGAGTAAAAAGATCCCCTTCAGGAAAAGGGGGCACTTTCGTTGAAATGGAAGTTGGAGATAGCCGCCAACTGGAGTTTGACTGTAGATAAACTAGCCCCCTGCTGAAAAAGAGAGGCCAGAAACAACAAAATGTCAGGAAAAGAAGCTGAAAAGGGGATCTAAATTGTGTTGTTTTGCCCAAATAGAAAATCTCTTCCATTTGCTGGAATACACCTTCTTAACAGAAGGCTTTTGAGAAGCCAAAATAATGCTCTTAACCGGGGAAGAAAGCCTGAGCTGAGAAAGAATCACTGGAACTGGAGGTACCAAGCAGTCAAATGAAGAGACTGAAGGTTGGGAAGAGAAAGCCGCAAGGATGGGAAATGAGATCTGGAATGGGATCCAATATCCAAGGCGGATATCTCAAATGAGACCAAAGGAGGGAAAACTATGCCTGATGAAGCCAGAAGGGGGCAATGAGGATGAGAGGAGTCTTCAGGCGATGATCTTTCTCTAAGACTTTGGGGATGAGGGGAGTTGGGGGATAGGCATATAGAGGTCCTGACAGCCAATCGTGAACCAGAGCATCCCTGGGTGACTTACCCATTGGGGGGCATCAGGGCAGAACAGTTGCTGCATTTGTAGTTGTCCAGGGAGGCAAAAGATTGCAGCAAGGAAGACCACAGCAGTCAAATATCTGACATGCCACTGACGGGTTCAGAGACCACTGGTGAGGACTCAGGAGTTTGTTGGCCTGCATGATGGAACTGCCAGAAATGTGCATTGCAAGAAGAAAGCGCCTGGAAGACATCACCCATTCCCACACTCTCGTGACCTCTCTCCATAGGGGATAAGATTGTGCTCTCCCCGCTTGTTGATATACTAGACCACTGCCATGTTGGCTGATTGAATCGCAATGGCCCAGAGAGGGAAACAGTCCTGAAAGGCTTGCAATGCTAGAAGGACTGCTCTCATCTCCAGGACATTTATACGCAATTTGGTCTCCAAAGGGGACCACGTGCCTAAACAGTCCTTCCCTGATAATGCTTCCACCCCAACAGGGAGGTGTCCGTGATCATCGTGACTTGGGGTTGGGAAAGACAGAAGGGTCTGCCTAGAAGAAGATCCTGAGCCTGGATCCACCAAGTAAGGTGATGTCTGCAGACTTGAGAAATCCTGATGATCATGGACATGGGATGAAGGTGAGCTGACCATTGCACCACCGGGGTCCACTGCAGGACCACCATATGACATCTGATGAGAGGAACTAATGTATCGCCACCACCATTGAACCTAACGCTTGCAAGATTAAGTGGACTATGGGACACTCCAGATCCAACAGAAAATGGACCTGGTCCTGGATCACCTCGACTCCATGTTGGGGAAGTGATGCAGTCTCTGACACCGTGTTTCCAGAAGGACCCCGATAAATTCCAGGCTCTGACATGGAGTAAGGTGGGATTTGGGCAGGCTGACTGTGATGCCTAAATCCTGAAAGAGATGAGTGTGTAATCTGTGGTCAATGTGAGTTGATGCCTTGTGGGGGCCATGAGGAGCCAATCTTCCAGGTATGGGTAGACCTAGAAGCCTTGCAGTTGGAGATGAGCTGCAACTACTGCCATACATTTGGTAAACACCCAGGGGGGCTATGGTGAGTCCAAAGGGCAGGGCTCTTAACTGATAGTGACTAGCCCTCAGTAGGAAGCACAGGTATCTCCTGCATCTGTCGATTCTGATGTGAAAGTATGCATCCTTCAGACGCACTGAGCACTTTCAATCAACTTTGCGCAGAAGAGGCAGAATGGACAGAACAGTGACCATCCAGAACTTTGAATTCTTAACCAACAAATTTAAAGTACTGAGGTCCAAAATGGGATGTAGGGTCCTGGTTTTCTTGGGCACCAAAAAGAAGTGAGCGTAAGTTCCGGCCCATTGTTGTACTGTTGGGACCTCCTGGATGGCTCTATTTTGAAGGACGTCTCAAACCTCTAGAAAGCCAACTCCCTTTGGCGGGGTTGAACATCCGGAGGAGATTTTTGAGCTGGTGGGGGCTGAAAAAAAAAACGGTATGAAGTAACTTCTGGACACAATGTTTAACACCCACTGATCTGAGGTAATGCTTGTCCAGGCTAGTGGGTGGAGAGAGATGACCGTGACTGCCTTCAGGGCAGGACAGCTAGACAGCACTTCATGAGTGCTGAGGGGTTTTTGAGAAGGGTTCCCAGAAGCCCTGGTTCTGTGGACCTCCTCTGCCTCTAGGGCAGCATCTGCTATAAAACCCCCTTCCCCAGCAGGAAGAAGAGGATTCCTGTGGAGCATACTGGAAGGAAGACTGAAACCTGTGAAACCATAATTTCTTACTACTACTTTGATTTCTGAAAAAGGATCGTTGGGGAGTAGAAAACTTGATCCTGACCACGGAAAAGTCTTTCCCACCTGCTCGGTACGAGTTAAAGATTCTTTGACCAAAGGACCAAAGCTGACCCATCAAAGGGGGCATTACTGAAAGATGCCTTGAAGGGTTCCGCAAACCTGCAAAAGTGAAGCCAGGCATGATACCTTATGGCAATACCAGAGCCCTCCGCTCGAAAGGTGACCTCCATTGCTCTGGAGATCAGTCTCATTGAAGCGTTAGCTATGGAAGTCAGAGTAGACAACTTCTGAGAGAACAATTTGAAACTCTCTGGAGGTAGCAACTCAAAAAGGGAGGTGGAAAACTCTTGACACCAAGTCCTTTGCAGCCGTGTAAAGTGTGCCATATAGTTTGGTGCTCTCAGACGAACGTAGCTGAAGTAAACACATGCTTCCTGAAAAGGTCAATCACATGGGACTCCTTGTACAGGGGATGGACAATGGAGCTCTGTTCGGCGAGCTCCTTTTTTGGTAGCTGCGGCCACCACAACAGCATCAACTGGAATGCCCTTGCTCCAGAAGGCTTTGTCTTTAGGGGGACTTATGAACTTGTTGGCTCTCTTGGCAACTGGTTCCACTGTGTCCGACTCCTTCCATACCCTGTCAGATATGAGCTGGATGAGTTCATCGGCATGGGGAGACACCCAGGTAGAAGATGAGCCCATCCTGAAGGCCTTCAAGAACACCAATTTCTCAGAAGATGGGGAGGGGGAAGACCAACTGCCTGGCTGTTTAAGGATCTTGAGGATGTCCCCAAAGGACACCTCCTCAGATGGAAGTCTGGGGGACCGGTTTCCTTCCTCGAAATCCATTCTTCAGTGAGGGACTCAAGAAGGAGAGTCCATGTGCCTCCTCTTGCACATCCTCTTTCAAGGATGTTCCTCCACAGTGGGATCTGAGGAGGACTCGGAAGAGGTAGGAACCTCAATGGAGGTAATGCCCTTTTGAAGGCACTCACAGAAGGGATGACCCTAGAAGGATGATGAAGTCTTGCTGCCCAAAGTCCAGCAAGGCTGAGGGGGGGTCCAGAGTAGAGGTAGTGGCAGCTGCCTAGCCGAAGACTGTCCCCTCTATTGCCCAGAAAGCCAACGTGCTGAACAAAGCCCCCCTCTCCTCTCCACCGGCTGCAGCCGACCAGGATGGAAGGGGTGACCCCAATGCAGCACCAACGTCCCCAGATGATATTAGCCCCGAGCTGTCCAACGCGGGGGCCCCCAAAGGGAGGGAACAGTCCAAAAACTCCAGGCCCAACCCCACCCCCTAGCAACCCCCACTGACCTTGCAGGGTCAAGGCACAGCCAGCTCCGAGGACAAAAGAGCTGCGCTAGTCAGGGATCCTGACAGTGTGGGAAAGGAAGAAATGCCTGCCACCAGACACCAACGGCCTCTCCCTAGGGATACCCTGATCCTGAGGGACCAAACCCACATGGGTCAGTCAAGGAGATGGGAGTTCTGTAGATGGCACTGATCCCCTAGGCAAGTGAGCAAGAGATGGTAACAAGCCCAACTCATTTTGGGTTTGAGAAAGCTCCTCATCATCCTATCCATACCTTAGGGGAGCAGACTCCTGGTGGATTGGGAAGAAAGCGAGGAATGGTGTGATCTAGCCGAGTGCCTGGGGTCTCGAGAAGGAAACCTGCTAGAAAGCCTCAGATCCAACTTCCTAAGAGTGGATGGTCTTCAATAACGATCAGATCCAACAAAACTGTCGGATCCGAGAGTCTGATTGGAGCCGATGACATAGATGGTGCCACGGTGGGATCTGAAGAGAGAGTCAGATCTGAGGGTGGCCTAGGTTAGATAGGATCCAAGGACCCCAGAGGCTCAGAGGTGTCGGATCACACTGAGGGGACCATAGCTCTCACAGCAGAAGACCCCGAATCCGAAGCCAAGGAGGCTAGACTCAGATCCAGGGAGCTGTGATCAGAGCCCCTTGGCTTTTTGGCAGGAGAATCCCGAGAGGAAGAAGACTTCCTCTTGGGATCCGAAGAAGGCTTGGACGGGGAACCCAGGACCAAGAGATCCCTCTGGCCAGACCTTTCAGCAGGAGTTTGTTCCTGCATTCTAGGAGAGCCCTGTGGCTGAATCCGGCACAAATGTCTTATTCAACCTCCAGATGAGGCTCTCCCCAGGCAGTAAACACACTACTCGTGCGTGTCGGAACAGGGCATTTTCCGACCACATGAGGAGCGCGGGTTTATCAGATGTCGCTCACTCTTGCACACAACACACACACAACACCCGCTCACTGCGCAACAACAAGGGGGTGAGAAAACAAGGTAGAGAATGGAAAAGGGGGGGGACTAACCAAGAAAGGTAGAAAGAAGGTAGGAAACAAACAGGAGGGAAAAAAAACAACAAGGAAAGGAAAATCTACTTATCTGAAAAGAGTCCAGCTTGAGCTGCTGGAAGCACATCTTGATCACATCACGGCAAACGAGATCGGAGGGTTGTGGTTAGCAATGGATTTTGGGAAGGGGAAGAGGAGCTTGAGCTCAGGAATGTTCTTCCTAGTTGTCGGCTCCGATCTGATGTTGGATCCTACACCCATCCATAATCAATAATGACACAGATAGCATCAGATCGGAATTTTATCAATGTTGTTGTGTCTTTCGGCTTATCCCGGTTAGGGGTCGCCACAGCGGAACTCCGGTCCGCTAATGTTTGGTAGTGGATTTTTACGTGCCGAGTTACCAGTCCTGACGCACAACCTTCAATGAAGGCACGCCCATTCACGCATGCCTCCACACAGAAGACGCTCTAGCTGAGAATCGAACGCAACGTCTTGCTGTGAGGCAACAATGCTACCGCAGCACCACATCATTTAAAAATTGAACAAACAGCATTTGCTTGTTTACACCACTGTTTGGACTTGGAGGGTTACCACATTTCTTTCCTAAAAGGTGACCCAGTTTTTTGCCAGTGTACAAATGTTTGACAAATTCTCAATCAATAAATTTTCAGCTTTCTATATTAAAAAAGAAAAAGAGAACATAACAAACCTGAAATAATAGTCAAACGGGGTTTAAATTATCCATCAAAACAGAAACACTCCACTGCCTGTAAAACTATATTCACTTCACAACAACCAATTTTGACTGCACATTATGCTTTGCTTATAGTTAAGTTGGCACATAAAACAATAGCATTGCTTCATAAATAAGAAAAGCACCATTAAGAAATAAAGTGACATTGCATTTCAGCTTTGCTGAAAACACTTTTAAGGAAACAGCTAAACAATCTTTTCACAATTATTGCTAGCACCAACAATGTTCCAAGACTCACACTCCACGTTCCTAAGCACACTGGAGAATATTGGGGTCCAACTTAATACTCTCATACTGAGTGACTTCAACTACCCTTCCATTAACTGGGAAAACTACGCATGTACCAATACACTTGCCCGTTTCCTGGAATTCAGTAATTTAAATGCCCTGGACCAGCCTGTTCTTACCCCCACTAGAGGTAGCAAGATCCTTAACCTGGTTATTACTAACATGGGCGACCGTTGTTCTTCACCAGTAGTTAACTCCTAATCACCCTGGAAATCCACATCCCTCACAACCTCCCAGCAAAGGTAACCACCATGAAAAACTTCTCCAAAGCTAACTTTGGGCTCCTAAAAACAGTGGCGGCTAACTTCATGGCACCCATGCAAATGGAAAATAATTGCATGACCGTGGAATCATACACCAGTGCACTGTACAAACACGTACACAAATGCAAGGATCTTGCCATACCGAATAGAACCAAGATGCTCTCCTCCAAAAAAAAAGAAAGCCAATCTGGTGGTCCCCTGCCATAAACACACACTACAACAGAAGGAGGAAACTGGTGCAGAATAAGTTGAAGTCCCAAGACTGGAAAAACGCCCTTATCAGCCTCAACAAAAAGTTGAGATCCCTCATCAAATCCTCTAAAGCTAGCTATGAAAACAGAATAGCAGCAGACAGTAAAGACAACCACAAGGCCTAATATAGTTATGTAAAGAATCTCCATGGCAATACCCAGATTTGCTCTGAGCTACTGCACAATGGTACCTCCTATACCGAGCTAACAGATATTGCCAATATACTGGCCAACAGATTCAGTGCCAACTTTACCCCCCCCCCCCAAAGGACCAATCAAAATACCAGTAGATTGCCAAGCACACAGTATTACTGCTGCAGAGGTTAAAACAGCAAGCAGTACAGTTTTGTACCTACCATAAATGTAGATGTTCGAGGATTCCATTGCTGCAGTCCTGACTATTGGGTATAGTCCGCGTCCCAGTCGGCCCGAATACCAGAGTATAAGGCTGACGTCGGTCAGGGCGCATTAGACTGACGTCAGTACGTCAGGGTACTAATGCGCATGACCGACGTCATATCCTCAGTCTTTTCTTGCCCCAGATGTCAGAAGACCCAAAAAGACAAGTCCCCAAAACAACCTGCACCAAAAACATGTATAATATATACAACAATATATACATATATATATAAAATATAAGCATGTAAACTCACCTACACAACCACCCCTAAACACAGAGGGAAGGAGGGAGGGTAAATTGGACTGCAGCAATGGAATCCTCGAACATCTACATTTATGGTAGGTACAAAACTGTACTATGTTCTTCGTCTTCCATTGCTGCAGTCCTGACTATTGGGTAGAATCCCAAAGCAGAGGTAAGGGAGGCTGGCAAATTATAAAGTAGCAGGAGCTGACAACATGCCTTGTAAAACAGCTGTGGCAAAACCAGCCCTAGTCTTAGAGTATATAGGCAGGTGATAATGCCTAGAGAAAGTATGCACTGAACTCCAAGTAGCTGCTTCCAGAATATCCTTAGTTGCCACCCCTTAGAAATGCTGTTGAAGTGGCAGTAGCCCTAGTGGAATGAGGCCTAATCCCAGCTGGAACCTCTTTGCCATGATGGGAATAACAAAATGCAATGCAAAAGCCAATCCACCTAGAAATAGTTTGTTTTGACACAGGCTTGCCCTGTGAACCCAAAGCAAAAGAAACAAGTAACTGCTGAGACTGCCTAAAATTCTTAGTCCTGCTCAAATAATAACGCAATTGCCTGTGTACATCTAAAGTGTGCAAAATCTTTTCCCCTTTATTTTGAGGATCTGCAAAAACGTAGGCAAATGAATAGTTTGGTTTAAAGCCACACTAGAAACCACCTTAGGCATAAAGGAAGGATTAGTGCGTAATGATACCCTGTCCTTATGGAAAATCAAAAGGGCTCTACTGCCATAAGGGCCTGCAACTCAGACACCCTTCTTGCAGAAGTAATAGCCAACAGAAAAGCAGTCTTCCATGACAAATATTTCAATTCAGCAGTAGCTGCAGGCTCAAAAGGTTGTAGAGTAAGTTTTTCCAACACAAAATTGAGATCCCAAGCAGGAGTAGGAGCTCTACGTGGGGGTCTTATATTCTTTGCCCCTCTAAGAAACTGCTTGAACAAAGGATGCGAAAACAAAGGTGGGTCACAATCATAGTGAGCTGAAATTGCTGCAGCATGAATCTTTATGGAAGAGAAGGACAAACCTTTGTCCAATAATTCAGTAAGATATTGAAGAGCCACACTCAAATTAGGCTCTGAAATCTCCAAATTCTTTGCAGTACTCCAAAATAAAAATCTCTTCCATTTTTCTGCGTACACTCTCCTAGTACTAGGCCTTCTAGCTTCCATAATCACATTTAAAACTTGTTGAGGAAGCTGAGACCTGCTGTGCTTCAACACAGAATATGCCAAGCTGTGAGATGAAGAGATTGAAGCTTGACATTGAGCAGATGACCGTCCTTCTGAGATAACAGATGAGGAATCAGAGGTAAAGGCCATGGAGGCTTCTTTACAAGACTCCGTAGAAGTGGGTACCAGTGTTGTCGAGGCCAATCTGGAGCTATCAAAATCATCCTTGGCCTGTCTTGTCTGACCTTTAATAATACCTTTGGAAGAAGAGGCAGAGGTGGAAAGGCATAGACATGAAGGTTTTTCCAACTGAAAGACAGAGCATCCACTTTCCAAGCTGTGTCATGAAACCCCTTTGTGCAATACTTTGGCAGCTGGTGGTTTAGTGGAGAAGCGAACAGATCTATGTCTGGAGTTCCCCATGACACTGTCAATTTCTGAAATACATGAAGATCCAGTTTCCACTCGTGGGGATCCATGATTTGTCTGCTTAATACATCTGCTAGGAGTTCGGTGCTCCTGGCAGAAACCTTGCCTGAAGAGTTAGTTGCAGGCTTAACGCAGTCTCCCATAAAATCATTGCTTGCCTGCATAGAGGATAAGAATGTGTTCCCCCTTGCTTGTTGATGTACCACATGACAGTTGTGTTGTCTGTTAGAATCAACACCTGCCCTGGAAGAAGTAACTCCTTGAAAGCCATCAATGCAAACTGGACTGCTAACATCTCCTTCATGTTGATATGTAGATGCTGTAGTCTGGCAGGCCACTTGTCTTGTATCCACTTTCCATTTAGATGAGCTCCCCAAGCAGTGTCCGAGGCATCTGTCGTTAAAATCTGACTCGCCTCTGGCGGGTCACAGAGAGTCCCTTGTTTAGGTGACATTCCTGAGCCCACCACAAGAATTCCTTTTGAAGGCAAGGTATTATTTGAATGACAGTGTCCAAATCTTGGCAGTGCTGTGTCCATACATTTTGAGATACCATTGCAGCTTCCTCATATGCAGTTTGGCATTGGGAAGCACCAGAATACAAGATGCCATGAACCCTAATGCTTGAAGGACTGTCCTTGCAGTCAGCACGGACTGATGAGATAGTTGATGGAAGTAAAGTGACAGACTCTTTTGTTTGTCCGGGGTTAAAAGGCCATCTGGGCTGCTGTATTCAGTCTCACACCCAGAAAGCACATGTCTTGAGAGGGTACTAGACTGGACTTTATTTCGTTCACAGAATACCCTAGGCATCTTAGCACTGCTATGACATATTCCAGATGCTGTAGAAGGTCTTCCTTTTCTTGAGCCAGAATCAGGCAGTCGTCCAAGTAAGGATAGATTTGAATGCCTTGAAGCCTGAAGTAAGCTATCACTGGAGCCAGAACCTTTGTGAATACTCTGGGCGCAGTAGATAAGCCAAAGGGCAATGCAGAGAACTGATAATGAAAATCTCCAGTTCGAAACCGCAGATACTTTCTGCAACTTAGCCTTATAGGCACATGAAGGTAAGCTTCCTTGAGATCCAAAGTTACCATCCAGTGATCCTTGCCCAGCAGAGGTAATAGTTGCTGTAACGTCAACATCTTGAACTTGGGAATGTCCAGATAAGTGTTGAGGATAGATAAATCCAAAATTGGTCTCCACGTGTTCCCCTTCTTTGGTACTAGGAACAGGCGAGAATAAAATGCGAAGCCCCTTTCTGATACAGGGACTGGCTGAATGGCCCCTATCTGGAGTAACTGAGAAACTTGCTTGTGAGCCTCTTTTCTTTGTGGAGGAGGAACATCTGGCATGCCTTTGAAAGGGGGCATTGTGTGGAAATAAAATCTGTAACCGTGATGAATGATATCCAGCACCCATCTGTCTTGAGTGATTAAATCCCAATTTTCTTTGAAAAGAGACAATCTTCCTCCCAAAGGAGCTGCCAGACGAGAATCCACTGGCAGCTGAAAAGGCAAGTCATTGGGTCTGCTTACGAAAGGACTGACCCCTGCCCTCACCAGAAGTCGGAGCAGGTGAACTCTCTGATCTAGGCCTAAATGAACCTTGAGCCCTGCCCCTACCACGTCTAGACCTACCCCTAGACTGGGAACCATAAGCAGGATATGTCCACCCCTTAGCAGGCCAATTTCTACTAAACTTCGGAGGCTGCACCTGCAAAAAATCTTTAACAGTCTGCATAGACTTAGCTTTGTCTTCCATTTTCTTTAAGACTGCTTCCACAGGCGGTCCAAACAACACATCAGACTGTAAAGGAGCATCCAAAATCCTGGTCTTAACATGCTCAGCTAAATTCTGATCCTTCAACCAGGCATGTCTGCGAAGAACAGAACTAGTAGCAGCCACCCTCGAGGAGGCCTGAACAGCATCAAAACCACACTGCAAAGAATGCTTACCCACTTGTTCAGACACATGAACCAAATCCAGCAATTCTTTACACTCAATACCTTCCGCCAAAGCATCCACCTTAGATTTCAATTGTGAAAGGAGATAATTCTGATATTTTAGCATGTGAAACTGACAATTCAATGCCCTCATGGCTAGAGTGGAAGAAGTATACACTTTCTTACCCCACCTATCCAAAGCCCTTGCCTCTTTATCAGAAGGTACAGGATTTTTAACCACAGAAGCTTTAACACCTTTAGGCCCCTGAGAAATAGTTTCTGGGTCCGCCCTAGGACTCTTAAACAAATACTTATGAGCTTCGGGCACCCTATAATACCTATCAGGCTTAACAGGAGCAGGAGGCAAGGAGTCAGGGTTCAGGGAAGCCTCTGCAAAACATCCTCCACCACATTCAACACAGGAGGAATAGCTAAGGGCCTATGCTGGGGTAAAACAAGAATTCCCTAAGCCTTTTCCTGGAATCAGAGTAATCCTGGCCTTCCCATTTAAAGTGCTCCCTCATGGAGTGAAGAGTCTCTGAAAATGAAAAATCCTCAGGAGGAGAAGCTGTAGGAGTGGAATCATCCACATCAGAATCAGAATAAGTAGGAAACTCTTGTAAGTCTTCCACAGAAGACTCTGAAGCCTGTGAACACTGTTCAAAACTATCAAACTCCTGTTCCACCCTAGGCCTCTTATCAGGCGGGGGCATAGAACCTCTAATTAGAGTAATCAAATCTTCAGCCATTTTAAGCATATGTTTCTTAGGCACAGAGCCCGAAATGCTAGGAGAAGCCCCCACAGAAGCAGAACTTGGCCTACCTCTAAAAGAAGCTTTGGCAACAGAAGGAGAGGCCCTAACTACCTTGGGAAGAGAGGGAAGAACAGTTACCTCAGAAGCCCCCTCAGCCTGGCCTACCTCCTGAGAAGGCACATCCTGTAACAATAAAGTATCCGCCTGAGACTCCACGGAGACTCCTGGCAAAACCTCTGGCTCCCCTGAGCCTACTAAAGAACCGACGTCCGGGACTGCCGGTTCCTCACCCCTAGGCTTCACTGTTTTGTCCTTGCGCTTCTTGGATGAAGCGGGCGTCGGAGCATCCGACGGCATATTATAATTGCAACGCTTTCCAAACACTAACCTAGCACAATCTAGCCTCCTCTTAATAGTGCGCTTGTTAAATCTAGCACAAGAGCGGCAACCAACAACGTCGTGCTCAGGCCCTAAGCAAGGTATACACAATGTATGATAATCCCTATGCGGTATCTGCTTCCCACAAGAAATACAGTTATTCACTTTTTCTGACATCCGGTTAAATACTGAGGCAAGAAAAAAACCAAAATGTTCCCCAACGGGGTTACTTAGCCAACTCTGTTTCGGTCTGAAACTCCGGTTTCGGAAAATCTCAGAACGCCAACCTGCACTCGCAAAATTGCTTCTGCATCGGACCATGCGGCAAAAAAGACTGAGGATATGACGTCGGTCATGCGCATTAGTACCCTGACGTACTGACGTCAGTCTAATGCGCCCTGACCGACGTCAGCCTTATACTCTGGTATTCGGGCCGACTGGGACGCGGACTATACCCAATAGTCAGGACTGCAGCAATGGAAGACGAAGAACATCAACAATACTGTTTCCATGGGACCTGACAATATCCCTGGCTGTGTTCTATATGAACTACAGAGTGACCTGGCACCTCACCTGTGTACCCTGTTCAATCACAGCCTCACCTCAAGCTTTGTCCCTACCAAATGGCGCACTGCTACAGTTATCCCTCTCCACAAACGAGGAGTGACAACAGACCCTGGGAACCACTGCCTCATTAGCCTGACGTGTCTGATATGCAAAGCTATGAAACGCATCATCATGGACCTAATAAACAAGGATATAGGGAATCTCCAAACTCTGGATCCTACACAGTTTGGTTTTGTGAAGGGTAGATCATGCCTGCTCAACTTGGTCGACTTCTCTGAGTCAGTCACCAGAGCTGTGGATGAAGGCAAGGTGGTTTCTACAGCCTACCTTGATCTGGCCAAGGCCTTTGATACCATTCCCCATTCAGGAATCATAGAAAAACTCAATAAGCTAGGCATCATCCCCTATATCACTAGGTGGGTTGCAAACTGACTCAAAGATAAAAACCCACAGTGTGAAAGTAGCAGACTCCAAGTCAGACTGCCGACGAGTCATGAGTGGAGTCCCACAGCGTTCGGTTTTGCGTCCTCGCCTGTTTGGTATCTACTTCTCTGAAGTCCAGGCCAACACAAAGGGTCTCTGGTTGACAAAGTTTGCAGACAATTGCAAGTTGGGAGCTATTATTAACTCCCCAAGTGATGTTGACATTCTACAGAAAGGCCTCACTGAGACCAACAACTGGTGTCAGAACCATGGCCTTAATCTCAATGCCAAAAGGTGTGTCATCACCCCCTTTGGGAAAAACCCAGTTCCCATGAATTACCACATTGATGGTAGTCTGCTGAACACAGAAGGTGTTATAAGAGATCTGGGAACACAAGTTGACAGCAGCCTCTCTTTTGACCACCACATTTCCATTGTGGTCAGAAAGTCCTTCTATGTGGCACTTCTAATTACTAAGGGTTTTGCATCCAGGAAGAAAGAGGTCATGGTCTCCCTCTACGCTTCCCTCATTAGACCAATCATTGAATACAGTGCTCATTTGGCATGTACCTCACTAGACACCTGCAACAATTTGAGAGGCCACAAAAGTACCTCACAAAGAGGATGCTAGGCCTTAAACACTAGTCCTATATGGACAGACTCAAAAAACTCCAACTATTCTCTGTCTCATATTGCCTACTTAGAGGCAATCTCTGCTTGACATACAAAGCCATATCTGATCCAGCTATGTTAGAAATGTTACATCTAAAGAAATCCCAATCCCTCCACACCACACGCTCCAGTGACCTCAACCTCATTACCACAATCAACAGAACGTGCAGGAGGGACAAGTTCATAACCCAGAGACTGCCCTTGCTATGGAATAGACTTCCCACACATGTCAAGCAGAGCACCTCACTGGCCCTCTTCAAGAGAAGCCTTGATGAGTGGATGGGAAATAGAAAATTCACCGTGGAGATCACTCCAGTGGCTGTACTCGACAGAGGCACTGGAAACTAAGTTCGGGTGGCACGATGTCAGGGTAATCCTATGGGCTGGGTTTGTAATGGCTCTAGGGCCATTAGCCTAGTACACAGCTATGAACCACTGATGGCACACTACCCATCGTCACTTGTTTGCCATTGTATCAAGTGACAAGTCACTAGGCAAAAAGTCATATTTTGGGTAGTTAAATTGATTTTAGTTGTATATATTTCAGTGGATTTAAGAAGGACCGTCAAATGGGAATTGGTTTACTTCAAAAATGTGAACAGCCAAATGTCTGGCAGGTAGTTTTATGTCCAATCACATGTAAACAGCTCCATTATTTTTCCAGCGTTTGAATGTATACAAAACCAGTTTACATTTTCAGCTCGTTTTGCAAAAATTATCATCATGTTTAAGAAACAATTATAAAATCAGTTTGTGTACTTCTCTTGAGGTATTTTAAGTATTAATTGCAAGAGGAGTTGAAAAAGGCTTCATTCAGCACAGTGTTTGTCATTTAGCTCATCAAGTTTCAGAGTTAAAAGCAGCATTTTCTAAAGGGAATTAATAACTACATGCATGAAGGAGAGACGCACTGGGGTAATTATTTATAGCATTATATACAATGTTTGGGATTTGGCGGCCACGGTGGTGCAGTGGTTAGCATTGCTGCCTCACAGCAAGAGGTTCTCCGGTTCGATCCTCGGCTGGGGTGCTTTCTGTGCGGAGTCTGCATGTCCTCCCTGTGGTCGCGTGGGTTTCCTCCGGGTGCTCCGGTTTCCTCCCACATCCCAAAGACATGCTGCAGGTGGATTGGACACTCTAAATTGGCCCTAGGTGTGCGTGTGAGTGTGCCTTCTGTGGAAGGTTGGGCGCCGGGCTGGCAACTCGACACCGTAAAACTCCACTGCCAATTAATGTGCGGACAAGGTGATCCGCTGTGGCGACCCCTAACTGGGAAAAAGCCGAAAGAAGAAGAAGATACAATGTTTTGGATTTGTCTCCAGAGTTCCACTGTGGTTTGTCCTTTGACAATGTTAAGCATTTTTTCTAAATTAATCTCATGCCATTTAGATATTTAAAGCAACCCTGATGACCTGCATCTTAGTAAGAATTATAACTTTTCTTTTTCTTCCAAAACTGTTTTTGTATCCAAGCACAGCAGTCCAGCAAGAAGTACTAAACAAAGTTGTCTTCATTAAGATTTTAGCTCATTCCTGCCCGAGGGTAGGGTTCAAATTTGTGTTGGGTCCTGTAAAAGATTTATCTATGGGTGGAGGATGAACAGATACTTGCAATTCTGCAGCCAATACATCATCTGAAGCAACATGGAATTCCAAAGCCAGTATATCACCTGAAGCATGCACTTTGCATAAATGGTTTCATCAGCAGAATCTATGTTCTACTTCCTGTTGTCCAAAATTCATTCATCATCTTTTGTTAGCTTACTTTTACCAACTGTAATATAGAACTGATAGCATATTTGTAGTGTAAGATTACCGCCTGTGCCAGTGATGACTTTTCCTGTTCCTGTACTGACAAAGGCAAAGCCCAAAAGCAAACACCTTATATGTCATATACCTGCCTGGACGCTGAACCAAATATGCAAATAAATGAACAAAACAATGAGTGCGTCTTAAACTAAAAAAGCTAAAGTATACTACGGATAACTAGAGGCTTTTTCTTTGCATTCTCTCTCTGAGCAGATAGCGCTTGTGGGAGGTACCCGCCATGACCCTGAATTGAGTTAATACCATTGCAGTAAGAATCACAAGTGCAATGTATTCCCCCATTTTCTGCATGTGAGCTTGACAGAATCTTTCTCGTTCAGCAATATGATACCAGCCTCTGACAGCATCAGTAGCCAAATGACTTAGGAGTTTTGAAGCTATCACCTCCAGTTATTGCCTGATGCAACAGAAAACAGAAGTAGAATTGATAGATTGAGCAGACTACAAACAACAGCATCAACTCACAGATGTTTTTTTTATTTAATTTACTTAATTCATTAATAAAGTAAGTGGACAGGTACAGGACCATTTTCAGCCACTTCCTGAGTCATTCGGCAAAGTTATTACAAACGTAACTTGTTTAATTACTCACACAAGAAATTTTCATTGATGCATACAATTTACAAAGCGGTAACAGTATGTGATAACTCCAAATTACGAATAGTTAACTGAATGAAAAAGGAAAGCAATAATAAGTTCCAATTGTGTAAGATAAGACAAAGCTAGGTGGAAAGTAGCAGAGGAAGTGGTGTCTGGCATGCATACAAGAGTTGCAGGAGGAGAAGGGCAGAAGTTAATGACGCAAATGTAAGGAGCAGTGTGTGCAGCTGTACGACAGAGAAAAAAGGGTTAAGGTGTAATAAAGAGGTATGTAAAGGGAAAATACAATAAAGCTGCAAGAAAAATTTAGGTATAGTAAATGGAATTAAAGAATAAAGGCAACGCTGTTATAATAAATAAAGTTTGTAATCTACAAACAATATTTTACAGGTCTCTTAATTTGATAGGCAGAATAATTATAGCTATCTGAAACATTCGCATATCTTCTGTTGTAGACATTATTTTTTTTTTTCTAATTTATTCCTAGATTAGGAGTTAAAAGTACTTCATACAACTGCAGACTCTGACTTGGATATACTGTAGTAGCAGAAATCACAGGTTGAACTCAGGCCACAACAGTGATCTAACTCCACCTACTATTTGAATGCTTTGGCAGTATACTGTTTAAAACTGATCTGGAAAAGGAAACTTCATACACAGACATGGCAAGTGGAGGCAGCATTCAGCTTAGGTAGTCTACAGCCTCATAAATATTGTCTACTGGCAAAGTTTTGAAAAAGTTACACAGGTGGACCTTATGATTAGATACAGGCGATGTGTCTTTTGCGAGTGTATGTCATAAAAGAAGGCAATATATTTAAAAAAAAACAAACATTTGGACTAGCACTGTTAAGACACTTGCTCATTTTGTCATCTCTAAACTAATGTCTTTCAGCTTTTCCCGGTTAGGGGTCACCACAGCTGAACTCCGGTCTGCTAATGATTAGCAGTGGATTTTTACAGTGCCGTGGTGCCAGCCCGATGCCCAGCCTTCAAAGAAGACACGCCCATTCACGCACGCACATACCTGCATGTCTTTCAAACGTCACTTGACCGCGGGGAGAACATCCAGACTCCACACAGAAGGTGCTCCAGCCGAGAATCGAACCGCAGAAACACTAAAATAGTGGTCAATGTAAAGGCATTACTGCTCTTGTAACAATAAAATTTACTATGAACATCCATAGTGTGGAGAAGGCATTCACTTGAATTAGATTTTGCCTGGAATATCACCAGAAATTGCATGCATAGGAAAGCTCAGATTTTAAGCACTGATCACCTTAATGGTGAAGGAAAGATTAGTTTACAGAGAAATCCTTGGAGAGAAATCCTATCTTTAGATATAAAATTGTTGAAATGAAGGTGTCACAATGACAACTGTTATACAGTATGTGAACATTAACAGAAAAGAATGAATATTTTTTTGGTTAATGAATTCAGTGTTATCACAAATACATTCATATGCAGTGAAACAATGCCAAGTTTTACTCCAGGATATATTTTATTTCATTTTATTTAAATACTAGTCTAGTGATTTATTTTAGAAGCGGACAAAATTTCTGATATACTAATACACAGTAACTACAGAATGAATGCAACTGGCTTTATTCATGTGGTAGCCAGTTTTTTTAGAAAGTTTAAATGTGGGCACTGCAAAATTTGTAAGTGAAGAGACTTGAGTTTCGGCAGGTATAATTGTGACACTGAAGCTGCAGAGTGTCCTTTTATGTTTCTGTTATTTATTCTCCACAGGAGAGAACCCAAGGAAGGTTCAGTGTTTGACTGCAGTAACAACTTTAAGACGTTAAAAAAACAAATTCCCGAGACAATTAATTTTAATTTCCGGCATTCTACTACTGTTAACCAAACAGCTAGCGTTTTACAACAGGTTTTTTAACACCGATCATACCTCTGAAGTGTACCTCAGTATGAGGAACGTACCTCATTTGGGGTCTTAAAAAGTTCAAGTTCCTCGAAGTTCCTCAAAGTTCCACACTGAAAGACTCTGTCACACATTCAGTGTTAAGAATTTTTTTAAGTGAATATATTGTAAATAGAAATTTATCATATTAATTCTTTAAAGGATCTTCTTTATAAGTAAAACCAGCATATTTTAACCATCCTATGTCCTTCCTAGTTGAAGTTGCTAGTAAGCCATTAGTATGTGTTCCACATTTTGCCCATTTGTTCCACATTATGAGGGCTGGTGTTCCTCATTTTGCAGATGGAAGGTTGACAGCTATGACACCGATGGTTGTAAAACCACTCTGAAAATCAAAACTTACAATACAAGGACACAGGTTTATGTACTTATTTGTACTGTGAAACCTACTGGGTTAAACCAAGTGGTGAAATAGGGTACAATGACTGGTTAATGAGAGAAAGAAGCCATGACTTGCATTTTTATTTAAAGAATGTTCTGTGGGAACTCACTGAAGGTACCTAAACTGCATTTTTCGTGGCTGATTGCGTTACTGTGCTAATGTTTAGATTCCGCTGATGGCTTCAGCCAAGGCACTAGAATTGTGCAGGATGCATTGCTGCCAGCTCCATGGCAGAGAGAGACAAAGCTCTGACTACAGTAAAGGTGACCAGAGTTCAAACTAGCAGCTCAAGCACCTGTAGGAGTTGGCAAGGGAGAGTGGAAGTGATCCCAGCTAGCCCATCTTGGGGGGAGTGCAGGGACACTTCTGACTCGCCACATAGCAGACATCTAGTGGAAGCAGTAGGTGTTGCAATCTATGGAGTTCAGGCCTAGCATCCACTATCTTAAGAGTGTATTCACATTGTTATACCAAAGGGAATTCAGCATGCTTCCTCTCAAAAAGCAATCAATTAAAAATGTAGAAATAGTCTTATCTAGAAATCAGATTGCCATAAGCACACACAGACCAGCTTTTTTACAGGAACTCGCTCACACCTACAGCATGATGACAATGTTTACTGCTTCACTACAAGTTGTGTGAGATCTGCCAAACCTTATTCAAGACTAGAGCACTTAAAAGGCAGATGACCAGATATAGTGCTGTTTTTATACTGTACATTGCTATACTGCATTTGTGATATTCATTTTGTGATTAAGCAATTTAAATGTGGGAAAATTAATTTAAATGAATATGTAAGACAAAGAAAATAATTGGTTTACATCTTCAGCTGAAAATATTCTTCTCGTATTTAAGTTTTCTTTAACTGTGACATCAGACAACTGCGGTCCAGCATGCTAACAGTCAGTAATGTTAACACTTCATTAACTAGATGTCAGCAAGTGTTAATGAGTTTAGCAGACTTCAGAGAACTGATATTCTAATAAAAGGTATAGAACAGCTGAAAGCAAAAGGAAGGACATAATAATATTAATATAGGAACAGACAATATTTGCAGGATGGAGCACTTCTAACTAAAAAACAAAATCAATCCAGCATAACAGACCTCAACAAGTCATTCGGATGTAAAAAAAATATATATATTACATATAAAACAATATATGTATATATAAACACACACACATACATATATATATATATATATATATATATATATATATATATATATATATATATATATGTGGGTCTACTTTTCTTCATCGAAATCATACTTGTTCGAAAAAGAAAAGTAGATCCCCACTTCAACGAAACTGCACTTTTGCTGAAGTACAGTCACCTGATCCCTATCCAAAACAAAAAACACACAAAAAAAGATCTCCTGCACCCCTCGCACCAAGATCGCACTACAGTGGGGAAAAGGGACTATTCCCTTATCCCCACTGTACCACGATCTCAGCACTAGTTTGCTTAGTTGTACATCAACACTAAATGTTGCTGTACAACTAAGATTACATGCAAACTGCATGTTTTCATAAATACTTTTTTTTTTCTTATTTTTATCTTCATACGAAAGTGCATTTTTGACAAAATGCACTTTCGCGGAAGTGCACTCGTGAATTTACATTTTATTGAAACGTAAATTCGTTGTAGTGACTGGATCCCATATATATATATATATATATATATATATATATATATATATATGTATGTATATATACATATACATATATATATATATATATATATAGTGAACCTGCTAGTGGATAGGTTTGGCGAAAATTTCACTCCCTTATCCTCTCCTAACTTACAACACACCCTCCCCCAAAACCCCCCCCCCCCCCATCTTACAAATCTGAAGAGCAGGTCCTCAAAACCCTGTCCAAGGCAAAGAACATGGACTCTACAGGACCAGATGACATCTCAGGCTGTCTTCTAAACAGGCTAAAACATGAACTAGCATCACCACTAAATACCCTTTTCAATCATAGCCTGGCCACAGGCTTTGCTCCTGCGGAATTGAGAACAGCTACAGTTATTCCCCTCCACAAAGGTGGCCTAGCAACAGACCCAGAAACTACAGACCCATAGGCCTGACCAGCCTCATCTGTAAGGCTATGGAACATATCAATATGGACCTCATAAATGAAGGCATAGGTGACCTCCAAACCCTGACTCTTACCCAATTCGTCTTCATGATGGGCAGATCCTGCCTGTTAAATCTGGTGGATTTCTTTGAAAGTGTGGCCAAGGCCACAGATGAGGGCAAATCTGTGCAGAGAGCATACCTTGACTTGGCAAAGGCTTTAGACACAATCCCACATTCAGGCATTACCGATAAACTTAGCAAACTGAATGTAAACCTCTTAAATGTACGACGGGGTGCCAACTGGCTCACAAACCAGACATACACTATCAAAGTGGATGACTCCACATCAACCAGCACACCGGTTACCAGCAGGGTACCGCAGGGGTCAGTGCTGGGCCAACTACAGTTTGGTATATACTTCTCAGAAGTTCAGGTCAAAACTAAAGGGTTGTGGCTGACCAAGTTTGCAAATGACTGCAAACTAGGTGCAATTATTGAATCCCTAAATGATATCAGTATACTCCAGGAGGGTCTCACACAGACCAATGATTGGTATATTAGTAACGGCCTCAAACTGAATGCAAAGAAATGCATCATCATTTCCTTCAGCACAAATAATGTCCCCTAACATTATCAAAACAACAACAATACCCTAAGTACCCATTAAGTGGTAAGGGACCTGGGACCACAGATTGACTGGGTCCTTAACTTTGACTACCACGTGTCTACCTTGTAAAGAAAGCTTTCCACATAGCTCACTCAATTAGTAAAGGCATCACCTCAAGAGCAAAAGAGGTTATAACTCCCCTATACTCGGCACTTACCTGACCCATAATTGAGTATAACGCCCATTGGGTACATACTGTACTAAGCACCTGCAGCAATTAGAGACACCTGAGAGGTTTCTAACAAAGAAGATCAAGGGGCTCCAGCATGTGCCTTACATGGACCGACTAAAGTCCCTGTCACTATTCTTAGGGGAGACTTATACCTAATCTACAAGAGCAGCCCAAGACGCAAACCTAATAAACTTACTGCATATCGTAAATCAAATGGCTCTAGGGCTACTAGTTCCAGGGACTTAAATACGGCCTGTGACTTGAACAGGACTTGCTGGAGGGACAGATTTATCTCCCAGCAACTGCCACATCTTTGGAACAGGCTACCAATTCATGTGAAACAGAGCTCCTCTATGACACTGTTCAAGAGCAACTTAGACAAGTGGATGGGGTACTGTAAATTCCTACCGGAGAGAGTGCCCACAATCCTCCTGGACATGGGAAGTCATCACTAAATGCAATCTTGGGTACTGACAATTACTACTACAGTATTACATTGGGTTGAAATGGCTAGGCTTAAAATGACCTCAGGGTTGATAGCCTAGTAATCTCTCAGGAGCCATACTAGATTCTGAAAAAAACATCATCAACAATGTCTAGGACAGGAGGTATAGCCAAAGGCCTATGCTGAGGAAGAAGAAAATCCCTAAGTCTCTTTTTAGATTCACAAAAATCCTGACTTTCCCAGTGGAAATGTTCCCTTAAGGTATGTAAAGTTTCCCCAAAAGAAAAATCCTCAGGGGGAGAAGCAGAAGGAATGGAATCTTCTGCATCAGAGTCCTCATAAGTAGGTATAGACAAATCCTGTTCATTAGAAGAGTCAGAAGAAATAGAATCCTGTTCAGAAGATTCATAATCAATGTCTTGCCTAGGCCTCTTAGAAGGGGGGTGGGTCGGCTACCCCTGATCAGAGTAATTAAATCTTCAGCCATTTTGATCATTTCTTTTTTAGGCATAGGGGCCTGCACATGTGGCCCAGGTGTCGGTTTTTTAGACAGATTTAGATTTTGTCCTTAATTTTGAAGATGGCGTCGGTCTAATATACAAATCTGTAGGCCTGAAAACACCCTCAGAAGCCGGTGCCTGCACAGCGGCTCCAGACCCATCTAAGGTAGAGACATCCGCGGGTTCCATAATTGAAGCATCTCGTGGCATACTGGACTCCGAATGGGTCTCAGTAGAGGCCTGCGAATCAAAAGTAGTGGGTATCAGGGGCTGTGAAAGCGCCTCACTGAGTACCGGCGAACTGGCGACTGGCTTAGGAGAAGCATCGTCGTCAGCTTTGGACCTCGACAGTCTGTCTTTTTCTTTGTATTTTTTAGGTATTCCGGTAGTCGGATTGCTAACTGACGACATTTATGGATAATTAAAGCGTGAGCCAAAATATTTAGAAGCAAAAATATACCGACGTTTAATAGTGCATTGATTAAATTTAGCACAAAACCGACAGCAAGGTACGTTGTGCTCAGGGCCTAGGCAAGGAATACAGTACAAACAAAAATCCTTATGAGGTATTTGCTTCCCACAACTAATGCAATTATTAACTTTTACTGACATTGCCCCCCAATGGAGTACTTAGCTTTTTAGTTGAAGTCTTCGGTTCTGAAACTTGAAAATGAAAATTTCAGGAGTCGGCCGACCAGCACTTGCGAACTGCTTCTGCTTCAGGCACCGTGCGGCAATAAAGACTGATGTAATGGCGTCGGCTGCATGTTTTATACCCCTGATGACCTGATGTCATGGAAGAGGAGGCAGCAACCAACGCAGGACCCAAGACTTTGTTAATCAGGCCAACTGAGGGCAACCTGCCAGCAGATTACCCAAATGTAATGACTGCAACAGTGAAACACGAAGAACATCTATTACTACTGTATAATGAAACAAATTTAAGCCGTGCTTCCCTTTGCGAGTTTTATGAGTGTTACAGCATAGGTTTATAAAAAATACAACTGCATGCATTTACATATTCTAATAGTACTGCTACTGAAAAATATTTTTTTCTGAATTTTCTATGGAAGAAACATAATTACAAGCTTATAAACAGGGTTAGCCACCACCAACACTGGACCCTCTTTCAAATTCTGTTACTCCATCCTCTTGCAAAGAAATGACATCTGGTGTTGTACCCCAGATATGTCCCCTCACTAGATATGCTTTGCTTCACCAGACAGGGAAGGGAAGGACCCAATGTCTGTGTGGGCTACACACATCCCAAAACTGGGCAGAAAAGTTAATGTAGAGGGGTAGTTACACTACGGCCAGATGTTTAATTCACAGATCAAGAAGGAAAGCCTTAATCACGACATGCTGGCTTCAGCTTGCACTATGTGCAGACATGCAGTGTGAGTTGCAAGGGATAATGTCCCACAGTCACTATGACAGCCTTCTACTTCCACGACCACACAATGTAATTATTTATTTATTTAACATTTGTTTAACGGGAAAAGTCTATCTTGGAATGAAGCCAATTTTCAGCGGAGGCCTGGGAAGAAATGCTCCAGACACATGTTTATAACATGGGAGGAAACCGGAGCACTGGGAGGAAACCCACACGAACACAGGGAGGACATGCAGACTCCACACAGAAGGCACCCCAGCCAAGAACCGAACTGGAGAACCTCTTGCTGTGAGACAAATCTGCTCAAGCTTCACCACTCTCTCCAATCTCTAGTATCTACTGCAACATGATGCAATGCTGCATCTCAAGCACATCTTCCTGCCCCCCCCCCAACAAACAAGTAATCTGGTATAGCCTCATCTCCTCCTTGGGTTGCCTGGGTCATAAGAGCTGTATCCCTTTATGCAAATAAAGACGGCTTACAGATAAATACGTTTATTGAAAAGTGCAATTACACCTTACTGAAGTGCACTGCTTCTTCATATGTTGCTGCATTTTGTAAATATAAATTAGCAACACTACAGCATGCATGCATGTATTAAATGAAACACAAGAATGCCATCTTTTACATGAAGTTTGACAACTATAATAGTGCATAAGTGGAATATAAATCTACACTATTTTCTTCAACTAAGTTTAAAAAAATCAAAGAGCCCTTTCAGTAATCTGTCTTGCTTGTGTGGAGGCATAGTATGCATAGAATAGCGGGTTCCAGGTCCGACTCTAAACCAGTCACAAGTGGTGTCCCGCAAAGCTCGGTCCTGGGACCCCTACTGTTCGGCATATACTTCTCAAAAGTACAGGCAAACACAGGAGGAGTATGGCTAACCAAGTTCGCCGATGACTGCAAACTGGGAGCCATAACTGACTCTCCGGCTGACCCGGACATCCTCCAAAAGAGCCTTACTGAGACAGACACCTGGTGTCAAAGTCATGGCCTCAAGCTAAATGCCAAAAAATGCATAGTTATCCAGTTTGTGAAAAACAAAACACCCACGAATTACCACATAGGTGGCAGCCCCCTTAATACAGAAGAGGTAATAAGAGATCTGGGGACCCAGGAAGATAGTAATCTCTCCTTTGACAATCATACTGCCAAAGTAGTTAGGAAATCCTTCTATGTGGTCCATCTAATTACTAAAGGGTTCGCTCTAGAAATAAAGAGGTTATAGTGCCCCTCTACTTGTCACTCATTAGACCCATCATAAAGTACAATGCCCCATTTGGGATGTACCTCACAAGACACTTCCAACAGCTAGAAAGACCACAAAAGTACCTCACCAAAAGGATTACTGGCCTCAAACATATGTCTTATGCAGCCCGACTGAAAAAACTCCGGATGTACTCAGTGGCATATCGCTTACTCTGAGGTGATCTCTGCCTGACTTACAAAGCCATGTCCAACTCAGAATTGATGGACATGGTCCACCTAAAGAAATCCAAGTCACTGCGCGCCACGCGCTCTAGTGAGCTAAACCTTGCAACAATAAATAGAACATGCTGGAGGGATAGATTCCTGTCACAGAGACTCCCCATGATTTGGAACAAAATTCCAAATTATATCAGGCAGAGCCCCTCACTAACACTCTTCAAGAGAAACCTTGACGAGTGGATGGGTAACAGAAAATACACCCCTGGGATCACTTCATTGGCTATGCTTGACAGAGGATCAGTTAATTAATCAATGGGGTGGCAAAAGCCAACACACTCTGGCTAGGCTTATAAATGCCCTCGGGTAGATAGCCTAGTACCTACCTATGAACCTATGTGTGACTCAAGACTAATGATCAGCAATGAACATGTGTTGTCGGAGAGTCAGACAGTGTAGAATGGATCCAGTGGCTGTTGGTAAGCTGCGTTACAAAAGGAATCTGTGTGTGGTCCTGCTGTCACCGTTCTCACCAACAAGGGAGATCAAACCGAAGTATCACAGAGAAAAAAGCAGACAGTGTCACATACACATTAAGGTATGTCTGGAAGACGTTGCACATTTCCATGATGTCACTGCATGTCACACAAAAGCTTAGGACAAAAACAGGAGTTTGAGACTACCTCACATGAAAGCAAACCTCAAGAAGTGGTACAGCTTAGTTCAAACCAGATCCTGAAATAAGTTAAGTGCTGTGAGTGCTACCAAGACGAGCAACATTCCCCTTCAGCCCTTCATGCAGCATTTTGAAGATGGGATATAGATGGTTAATGAGACAATGAGAAGTCTCAGAGATTGTTTTTTTATTGGAACAGACCCTTAGATGCAGTAACAACTTTTGGTAAGGAAAACCAATCTACTGTTGAAACATAAGGGTCTGTTGGGAATTAACATGTTCTGTGAGGTTGAAGATACTTGAACACTGGTTACATTGCTAGGGAAAGGATCAAAGTGCACATTAATGTTCAGTTAACTGAAGGCCGACTACAGGTTTTTCTGCACAAGGAAATTACATGAGCAGACAGAAAAATTACTTGGGTACATTACTGAAGTGTTAGAAAATGAATTAAAAGTTAAACAGAGTATCTTTTCTATATGTCTCAATCCTCAGCATTAGGGTTGCCAGGTTTCTTATGTGGCTAAAACTGGACTAAGGTCGCACCCCTCTCATCACCCATAACTCCACCCATTCCCACCCCCTCTCCCATCCACACTCCACCCATTTTGTGACATCAGCTATGGGAACACCCTCTTTCTGTCCAGATGCCTGCATTCAGCCGATTTACTATGCTTTTCTGTAAAAAAAAAGCATGTCCAATTTAACAAACACTGGAGTTTGTACAGTGTTTTCCTGACTACCAGCGAATTGATTTTATTTGTGGATAGTCCAGAAAAAAAGGATAGGTGGCAAGAGGGATGATTTCCAATTTCCCACCTACTGGTCAAAGTTATGCTTAAATAGGGTCTAGGGATGGACTCTGCTTCACATGGATGGGAAGCTTGTTCGAGTGCATGGGGACCCTCTGAGACACATTTGTGTCTCATCAACATGGCCTATTTATGTCGCAAGCAAAATAAATCCTTGGATCTAATGTTAGCTTTGTGCATGTCCACTCCACAGGGCTGTTCTTTTTTACGTCTTGTATATAAAAATGTACGCAAGCTAAATAATACTGCAGTCTGCACCCTGCTGTACACTAAAAACAAATTGTGGCAATCACAGTGGCACAAAACCCGAACTTCACACGTGTCCAGTTTTGATTGAAATTTGTAATGAGCTTCTCTCGTTTAATACTTAAAAGTGGTTAACAGAGAAAAAACAAAATTCTGGAATTGTTAAAGAGCAAGAGGCAGCTTTCACAATGCTCAGCCACACCAAATTAAGTACAGACACTGGGCTTTAAGAATAATGGTGCAACTCTGCAATACAGTATATAACAGCATCCATTTAAACTTACAAATATATTGGAAAACATTGTGTGTTTGTTTGTGTGCCTACTTGGTGCTTTATAATGTTCAGACATCACTCAGCAACTCACTACTTGAGTACTGTTCTTAAATGAATGCCAGATCTAAACTGCTGGCCTGTCTCTTTCCACTACTGACAGTATAAACTTACAAAATGAAACTCTCTCCTATTATTCCAAGGCATTCCAACAGATAAAGAAAGATTAGCAGCAAATACATTAAATGCTGGCAGAGTGTTTTGCTAAACATTAACAAATCCAAACGAGAAATGCTTGTTCTATAACAAGCAGCTTGACCACCTTGGCTACCAGAAAGCATAAGTGACTTGCTCCATCAATCGTCTCCCCAGACCCACCCCCAACACACATACAAACTTCCAAGTTTCTTGACTCACCTGTAAAACAAGCAATACGTTCATCAGTCACTATAGGATTAAAAAACAATTTAGATGAGCATTGGGAGCCAAAAAGTACAGTTTTGTACCTACCATAAATGTAGATGTTCGAAGATCCACATTGCTGCAGTCCTAACACTTGGGTAGTCCGCTGTCCCAGTCGGCCCGAATACCAAAGTATATGGCTGACGTCGGTCAAGGCGCATTAGTCTGACGTCAGGACGTCAGGGTACAAATGCGCATGACCGACGTCATATCCTCAGTCTTTTCTTGCCCCAGATGTCAGAAGACCCTAAAAAGATAAAGCCTAAACCAAAAAACACCAAACACTCCTGCACCAAATATATATATATATATATATAATATATACAAATTTACAAGAGTATAACCCCACCCACACAACCACCCCTAAACACAGAGGGGAAGGAGGGAGGGTAAATTGGACTGCAGCAATGTGGATCTTGAACATCTACATTTATGGTAGGTACAAAACTGTACTATGTTCTTCATACCACATTGCTGCAGTCCTAACACTTGGGTAGAATCCCAAAGCAGAGGTAAGGGAGGCTGGCAAATCATAAAGAAGCAGGAGCTGTCAACATGCCCTGCAAAATAGCCGTGGCAAAACCAGCCCTAGATTTAGAGTAGAGAGGAAGGTGGTAATGCTTAGAGAAAGTATGCACTGAACTCCAAGTAGCTGCCTCCAAAATATCCTTAGTTGCCACCCCTTAGAAATGCTGTTGAAGTGGCAGTAGCCCTAGTGGAATGAGGCCTAATCCCAGCTGGAATCTCCTTGCCATGATGGGAATAACAAAATGCAATGCAAAACCCAATCCACTTAGAAATAGTTTGTTTTGACACAGGCTTGCCCTGAGAACTCAAAGCAAAAGAAACAAACAACTGCTGAGACTGCCTAAAATCCTTAGTCCTGCTTAAATAATAACGCAACTGCCTGTGTACATCTAAAGTGTGCAAAATCTTTTCCCCCTTATTTTGGGGATCTGCATAAAAAGTAGGCAAATGAATAGTTTGGTTCAAAGCCACACTAGAAACCACCTTAGGCATAAAGGAAGGATTAGTGCGTAATGATACCCTATCCTTATGGAAAATCAAAAGGCTCAACCGCCATAAGGGCCTGCAATTCAGAAACCCTTCTTGCAGAAGTAATGGCCAACAAAAAAGCAGTCTTCCATGACAAATATTTCAACTCAGCAGTGGCCGTAGGCTCAAAAGGTTGTAGAGTAAGTTTCTCCAACACAAAATTGAGATCCCAAGCAGGAGTAGGAGCTCTACGTGGGGGTCTTATATTCTTTGCCCCTCTAAGAAATTGCTTGAACAAAGGATGAGAAAACAATGGTGGGTCACAATCATAGTGAGCTGAAATTGCTGCAGCATGAATCTTAATGGAAGAGAAAGACAAACCTTTGTCCAATAACTCAGTCAGATATTGAAGAGCCACACTCAAATTAGGCTCAGAAACCTCCAAATTCTTTGCTGCACTCCAAAATAAAAATCTCTTCCATTTTTCTGCGTACACTTTCCTTGTACTAGGTCTTCTGGCTTCCATAATCACATTCAAAACTTGTTGAGGAAGTTGAGACCTGCTGTGTTTCAAAACAGAATATACCAGGCTGTTAGATGAAGAGAGTGAAGCTTGACATTGAGTAGATGACCGTCCCTCTGAGACAATAGGTGTGGAATCAAAGGTAAAGGCCATGGAGGCTTCCTTACCAGACTCCTCAGTAATGGGTACCAGTGTTGCCGAGGCCAATCTGGAGCTATTAAAATCATCCTTGGCTTGTCTTGTCTGACCTTTAGGGGTACCTTTGGGAGAAGAGGCAGAGGTGGAAAGGCATACACATGAAGATTTGTCCAACTGAAAGAAAGAGCATCCACTTTCCAAGCTGTGTGATGAAACCTTTTTGTGCAAAACTTTGGCAGGTGGTGGTTTAGTGGAGAAGCGAACAGATCTATGTCTGGAGTTCCCCATGACACTGTCAATTTCCGAAATACATGAAGATCCAGTTTCCACTCGTGGGGATCCATGATTTGTCTGCTTAACACATCTGCTAAGGAGTTCTGTGCTCCCGGCAGAAACCTTGCCTGAAGAGTTAGTTGCAAGCTGAGCGCAGTCTCCCATAAAATCATTGCTTGCCTGCATAGAGGGTAAGAATGTGTTCCCCCTTGTTTGTTGATGTGCCACATGACAGTTGTGTTGTCTGTTAGAATCAACACCTGCCCTGGAAGGAGTAACTCCTTGAAAGCCATTAATGCAAACTGGACTGCTAACATCTCCTTCATGTTGATATGTAGATGCTGTAGTCTGGCAGGCCACTTGTCTTGTATCCACTTTCCATTCAGATGAGCTCCCCAAGCTATGTCTGAGGCATCTGTCGTTAGAATCTGACTCGCCTCTGGCCGGGTCACAGAGAGTCCCTTGTTTAGGTGACATTCCTGAGCCCACCACAAAAATTCCTTTTGAATGCAAGGTATTATTTGAATAACAGTGTCCAAATCCTGGCAGTGCTGTGTCCATACATTTTGAGATACCATTGCAGCTTCCTCATATGCAGTTTGGCATTGGGAAGCACCAGAATACAAGATGCCATGAACCCTAAGGCTTGAAGGACTGTCCTTGCAGTCAGCCCGGACTGAAGAGATAGTTGATGGAAGTAAAGGGAAAGATTCTTTTGTTTGTCCGGGGTTAAAAGGCCATCTGGGTTGCTGTATTCAGTCTCACACCCAGAAAGCACATGTCTTGAGAGGGTACTAGACTGGACTTTATTTCGTTCACAGAATACCCCAGGCATCTTAGCACTGCTATCACATATTCCAAATGCTGTAAAAGGTCTTCCTTTTCTTGAGCCAGAATCAGGCAGTCATCCAAGTAAGGATAGATTTGTATTCCTTTTAGCCTGAAGTAAGCTATCACTGGAGCCAGAACCTTTGTGAATACTCTGGGCAGTAGATAAGCCAAAGGGCAATGCAGAGAACTGATAATGGAATTCCCAGCTCGAAACGCAGATACTTCCTGCAACTTAGTCTGATAGGTACATGAAGGTAAGCCTCCTTGAGATCTAAAGTTACCATCCAGTGATCCTTGCCCAGCAGAGGTAAAAGCTGTTGTAACGTCAACATTTTGAACTTGGGAATGTCCAGATAAGTGTTGAGGATAGATAAATCCAAAATTGGTCTCCACGTGTTCCCCTTCTTTGGTACTAGGAACAGGCGAGAATAAAATCCTAGGCCCCTTTCTGGCACAGGAACCGGCTGAATGGCCCCTATTTGGAGTAACAGAAATTTGCTTGTGAGCCTCTTTTCTTTGCAGAGGAGGAATGTCTGGCATGCCTTTGAAAGGAGGCAAGGTATGGAAATAAAACCTGTAACCGTGGTGAATGATATCCAATACCCATCTGTCTTGGGTAATTAAACTCCAATTTTCTTTGAAAAGTGCCAGCCTTCCTCCCAAAGGTGCTGCCAGGCGAGAAAGCACTGGCAGCTGAAAAGGCAGGTCATTGGGTCTGTTTACGAAAGGACTGACCCCTGCCCTCACCCGAAGACTGAGCAGGTGAACTCCCTGTTCTAGGCCTAAAAGAACCTTGAGCTCTGCCCCTACCACGTCTAGACCTACCCCTAGACTGGGAATCATAAGCAGGATATGTCCATCCCTTAGTAGGCCAATTTCTACTAAACTTGGAGGCTGAACCTGCAAAAAATCTTTAACAGTCTGCATAGACTTAGCCTTGTCCTCCATTTTCTTTAAAACAGCTTCCACAGGCGAACCAAACAACACGTCAGACTGTAACGGAGCATCCAAAATCCTTGTCTTAACATGCTCAGCTAAATTCTGATCCCTTAGCCAGGCGTGCCTACGAAGAACAGAACCAGTGGCAGCCACCCTCGAAGAGGCCTGCACAGCATCAAAACCACATTGCAAGGAATGCTTACCCACCTGTTCAGACACATGAACTAAATCCTGCAACTCTTTACACTCAATACCTTCCGCCAGAGCATCCACCTTAGACTTCAATTGTGAAAGGAGATAATTTTGATATTTTAACATGTGGAACTGGCAATTCAAAGCCCTCATGGCTAAAGTGGAAGAAGTATACACCTTCTTTCCCCATCTATCCAAAGCCCTTGCCTCTTTATCAGGAGGAACAGGATTTTTAACAACAGAAGCCTTAACACCTTTAGGCCCCTGAGAAACAGTTTCTGGGTCTGCCCTAGGACTCTTAAAAAGATACTTATGAGCTTCAGGCACCCTATAATATCTATCTGGTTTAACTGGGGCAGGAGGCAAAGAATCAGGGTTCAGGGAAGCCTCTGCAAAAACATCTTCCACCACATCCAGAACAGGAGGCATAGCTAAAGGCCTATGCTGGGGTAAAAACAAAAATTCCCTAAGCCTCTTCCTGGAATCAGAGAAATCTTGGCCTTCCCATTTAAAATGCTCCCTCATGGAATGAAGAGTCTCTGAAAAAGAGAAATCCTCAGGAGGAGAAGCCGAAGGAGTAGAATCATCCACATCAGAATCAGAATAAGGAGGATACTCCTGCAAGTCTTCAGCCGAAGACTCAGAAGCCTCGAACACTGCTCAAAACTCTCAAGCTCAGGTTCCACCCTAGGCCTCTTATCAGGAGGGCATAGAACCTCTAATCATAGTAATCAAATCTTCTGCCATTTTAAGCATATGTTTCTTAGGCAAAGATCCTGAAGAAGTAGGAGAGACCCCCACTGAAGATAAACCTGGCCTGCCTCTCAAAGAAGCCTTGGAAACAGAAGGGGAGGGCCTAACCACCTTAGGAAGAGAGGGGAGAACAGCCACCTGAGAAGCCCCTTCAGCCTGGCCTACCTCCTGAGAAGACACATCTTGTAACAGTAAAGTCTCTCCCTGAGACTCCAAAGAAACTTCTGGCAGAACCTCCGGCTCCACTGAGCCTTCTAAAGAACCGACGTCCGGGACTGACGGTTCTTCCAACCTAGGCTTTACTGCTTTGTCCTTGCACTTTTTGGACGAAGCGGCGCCGGAGCATCCGGCGGCATTTTATAATTACAACGCTTCCCAAAACTAACCTGGCACAGTCTAACCTTCTCTTTATAGTGCGTTTGTTAAATCTAGCACAAGAGCGACATCCAACAACGTCGTGCTCAGGCCCTAAACAAGGTATACACAAGGTATGGTAATCCCTATGAGGTATCTGTTTCCCACAAGAAATACAGTTATTCACTTTTTCTGACATCCGGTTAAATACTGAGGCAAGAAAAACCAAAATATTCCCCAACGGGTACTTAGCCAACTTTGATTCGGTCTGAAACTCCGACTTCAGAAAATTTCAGAACGCCAACCTGCACTCGCAAAACTGCTTCTGCATCGGACCATGCGGCAAAAAAGACTGAGGATATGACGTCGGTCATGCGCATTTGTACCCTGACGTCCTGACGTCAGACTAATGCGCCTTGACCGACGTCAGCCATATACTTTGGTATTCGGGCCGACTGGGACAGCGGACTACCCAAGTGTTAGGACTGCAGCAATGTGGTATGAAGAACATCATCTTTTACAACGCTCCAGATAAACTTCCCCATACCTAAATACTTGCATCACAGCTCTAAATCAAACTAATCCAGGGCAAATGTCAACAAAATCAGGGGCAAATCCAGAAATAATCAGGGACAATCGGGAATACTTATTTGTACAATTAACTTAAAATGTTGATAAAATAAGAGCATGGGAATTAATCTACATTTACTGAAGAAAAAGGTCTATAACCATTGTCATTATTCATTAAGAAAGGTTTACCAGCTTTTCTCCAAAAGTCATCCGCTTTAGAAGGGATTAAAAGTGAGATTTTCAGATAAAAATTAGGGACAAACAGTTGATGGGTATGACTTATAAGATCAAACCCATTTGCATACCACCTTCAAAATAAAATCGTTCTCAACTAAGGAAGTGGCTAAAAATTAGGATCCTCTAAATAAAATAAAAAATAAACAAATTATAAGTGTCTGGGATGTCAACCATTCTTCCCAGATCCTGTCTCAAACTGCTAAGATAACTTATATAAGGGAGTACTGTACTTACTTCACATATCAAAAGCAATTCCGTTTTACTTGTACTTCGCATGCCAACACTTAAATACAGCAAAATGAAGTTTATGGCTCCAAAGTCACAGACACACACACTCACCACTGAAAATAACCACTCAGGAAGCTAGCACAACAGTAGGGCTTGCTGTGAATTCAACTTTTAACAGTACACCAGGTCCACAACTGGGGTTCAAAACCGTTCAATCACCACGACTTAGTCACAGAATCACATGTCGGGGGGGGGGGGGTGACACAAGAAAATCAAACTGAAGTGAAACCTGACAGATAAAGTTGTAAATCATGCAAGTAACAATACTCTGGACTCAGTTTGTCTAAAGCAAACCTCTACCTGCACGAAGATTAAAGTAAAACGGTGCAGGATAATAAAAAGTTAAGCACTTCCTTACCGAGCAGTAGCAGCTAGACCCCCAAGCTGCTTTCTATCAGTCCTCGCAAAGGTTTTTATCAATCATATTGGAGCGCTCAATGGCAGCTTTATCTTCAGCACTTACTGTGCATGGTTCACCTTTGACCCGGCGTTACATTTCAATTTAGGGCTGTTCTTTTTTACGTCTTAAAAATGTAAGCAAGCTAAATAATATTGCAGTCTGCACCCTGCGGAATACTAAAAACAAATTGTGGCAGTCACAATGGCACAAAACCCGGACTTCACACTTGTCCGGTTTTGAATGAATTTTGTAACTGGACAATTTGTTAGAAAACCGGACAGTCTAGTCAAAAACCAGACAGCTGGCAACCCTACTCAGCATAAGCCAGTTAGCTTGCTAGCCTCATTTCCTTACATGCAGCCTACTTTCTGATATGTTACTGGTAATGGAAATGTTGCATATATATATATATATATATATATATATATATATATATATATATATATAATGCTACCTGCACAGCCACAGTGCTTACTGCAGCAGCAGTAAAGCTTTTCACTGATCCACATATACAACTGAAGCTCTGCACAATTACAAAGGGTACTTTTACCTTCTTTCACTACATCTGCATTACTAAATGATGATGGTGGTGAGTGGAGCAGTAAAATCACAGCAAATAAGAGAAAACATTTAATTGTTACTTGCTCTGTCAAATGTTTTTAAATATAGAAAATTATCTCTTTATGTATTACAAAAACACATATACATGCAATTTTGGAATCTAGCCATCCATTTTAATTCTTGCTTTATCTCAAGCAGGGGACAATGTGCATAAGGCAGGAACCAGTCTTTTATGGGATGTCACACCAATGCAGGACACATCCATATACTTACACATATGCACATACAAATACAAATGGGTACGGCAACTGATGCATCAAGTCACCTACACAGTAATGAGGAATGTCTTCCTTTAAAAAACAGCATGCAGTAACATCACAAGACATGAAGTCAGGATTTTTCAGTTACACAGAACCACAGTTGTGTAAAATCTTATTATAACAGTAGATGTCCTATGTCTCACTTTTGCAGTATTCTTTACAGATGGGATATGCCACAGAGGGCAGCTCTCCAGCCAGCATACCAAAGCCTTATCTCCTTCCAGATGCCATAGGTCAGACGCATGTCCTGCTTCCAAGGTGTAAGGTTCATAAGTTACATACGAGCACGTAATCTTCAAACTAAATTGTCCCAAAAGAACCAGAGCAACCCAAAAGGAAAAGGGTGACTGTATGCATCCAGGAAAGGAAAAAGAAGAAAAGAGAAAACAGGTGGAAGGAAGGAGGGACAGAATGCTGCAACACTGAGGAGGAGGACATGTACTGTTTATGGTATGATCTTACGCAACTGTACTATGTCTTCCCTTACCACTGTTGCAGTATTCTTTACAGTTGGGAGAGCACAAAAGCTACTGAAGGGGATGGGAGGAGGAGGACAGAAGAGCCTTCTAAAAACCCATGTAAGATGCCCCTAACAAAACTCACTCTGGCTCTAGAAATGGCATCCAACTTGTAATGTTTAGTAAGGGTAAGTACAAAGGACCAAGTAGCAGCTTCTAAAATGGTGCTAGTATCTAGACCTTTGCAAAAAGCACAAGAAAAGGCCACAACCCTGGTAGAATGATGTTAGAAAAATATGTATTTAAATATATGTGAAATGCTAGTTTAAAAGCAAGGTAGTTTATAATGCATTTTATTCTATTAATCATGTAACAGAAGGGATAAATTCATGTGTAAATGCAAGTAGCTTCTGAAACTGCAGTGTGCTTTGACCCCTGACCCTGGCAGCTGCCAGCTCAGCAAGCTTAATGTTTATGCTTTTCATAAGTGATTATCTGCTGGGTCAGGAAATTAAATGTGTAAATCTTCTGCTCTTCCTGATGAAGTAACTTGTCCTTGTAAGATAAACACACAGCTGGTGGGAAAGTGAAACAGTGAACAAAGATGTATGTTAAAGACTGAATCTGCTATTGTATTCGAACTGATACGAGACCTTTAAAAAGTAACTTTACAGGAAGATATTGTGCCTGACCGGATGAAACAGCAAGGTTGTATTATTATCAAAAGGAAGTTTTTGAAAAATATACAACTACAGCTGTTGCATGAATAAAGGCCTGTAAGCTAAAGTGATGTAAATGCCCTGTGACTTGTAACGTCAGTAAGGTGGGAACGACTTGAATGTTAAACCTATATAAACTTGTGGACTTCCTGTATCATGTGAGACAAAATTCTGTACTTGTATGGTTTTTTGCCTCCTGGTGTACACTAGTAAACTTTTGAATCTGAACCTCCTGTGTATTGAATTCTGAATTTTATTTAACAGTTTGGTTCTTCGGACCAGAATTCCCTTGGTAAGCTGCAGATCAGAGCGTATTGGTGGTCGAATACTGCGCAGGAGAAGTTACCGAAATGGTTCATCTTGAGTGAAAAGACCTCCGACTGAATTGTCGTATGTAAAGAGGCTGGCCACTTTCTGATCTGTGGCCGAAGAGCGGAATTTGAACGATTTTCAAAACCAGGAGGCTCAGGTAGGAAGAATTTGCCTTTTTTTCTGTTTTAGATCAGGGACTAGGTTACAGTATATCATTGTCAAGATTTGTTTTGCAGATCAGGGACAAAAGGAAGTACTGTATATTTGGTCATAGATCAGGGTAACAGAATAAGGTAGACAGTTATTCTAGATAAACTGTAAACAGGAACTAAGAACTTAATATCACGTGATAAAAAAGGGTTACGTAACATTTTCTTTGACATGGGTAATCAGTACACTAAAACCTCTCGAGATCCGCCCCTAACAGAAGACGCAAAATACATGCAATTACAGCGTTCTGATAACGTTAGGTATTATATGAAATGGGTTAATAAATATGAATTTGATGGTAAACTAGATAAACCTTCACTAGTTAAACTTCTTAAACAGCTTAAATCTGATGCAGGAGGTCAGGCAAAAAAGCAACGCCAACTAGGCATTCCTCAAGTACACAGGTGGATTGAGGAAGCACATCGTAGAGAACAGAAGCTTAAAAATTCAAAAACATTATTTTTAGACAAAGAGGATAATAACTTTGTAATAGCTACAGCTCCTCCTCCCTTGCCCCCTCCCTTACCCTTTTCAGGATATGAAGCGAGTGGACAGGCTGGTCCACCTCCGCGTTATCCTGAAGTTTCAGTAAGATCACAATCATTTGTTAGAGATCCTATTGAGACTAGGTCCCGAACACGTAAAACACATAGGGACACAGAATCATACCAAATAGAGAGAAACCTACAGGATGAGAGTGAGGAAAAAATGTGCCCACTTATAGAAGTTCCAAATCCTCAGGCAGGACAGGAAGGGCAGGATCCAACACTCTTAGTATATAGACCATGGACACCGGAAGACATCCGGAAGGCTACGGAGGGAATCCCCCATCCGAAAGTTAATTTTACGAAATTTTTAGAAGATATACAAGGCATGAGGTTAAGTTACTACTTGAATGGGGAAGAAGTAGAAAAAGTAGTAAGACAAATTATAGGTCCAGATTGGCACATGATTTGTGGCACCTGGAATCCTCGTAATGCAGAGCTCAGACCACTCCCACATAGTGACGCAGAGTTAGACAACAGAGTAAAAGGTCTGACAGACCGAATCTCTGAGAAATGGAAACCCAGAGCAGACTGGACTTGCATTAATCAATGCATACAACAGGAAAATGAGACAATAGATGGATATTATGCTAGATTATTAGAATGTTTTAATAATCATAGCGGTATGTCGGTTCCTGAGAACCAAACAAATGATTCCCCGTATGAACAACAATTGAAAAATGCATTTTTGAAAGGTTGCATTGCACCTATTAGTAGCTTCATTACGAAGCATATGATAGATCATCGAACAGGGAGGCTACAAGCCTTACTTGAATACGCTAGGCATGCTGAGAGACATTTTAATAGTAAAAAGAAAAAGAAGGCGCAAGTCTTCACTGCTGAAGATGGAGCTGAAGTATTTGTATTACAGTCAGGTAAAAAGGGCAAGAAGAATGCCCAGGGAAACGAACAGTCTGATAAACGATCAGAAGATTTTGAAGAGAGGAAAAAGAAAGGTGAATGCTTCAAGTGCGGGGAAAAAAGGGCATCTAGCAAGGGATTGTAGGCAAAACAAAAATGTAATTACAGAAGATAAAGGAGAGGAGGACTGACTATATGATAGTGAGGATACGTCAAGTGAAAGTCAGAAATCATCAGGAAAAGGTAAGAAACAAAAAGCAAATGTAAATGTGATAGAAGGAGTAGAGGAAGTGCAAATAGATATGGAGGATGAAGAAAGTGAAATAATTTTGGACTTAGCATTATTGAGCTTAAAGCTCTACTTAGCGGATACGAAACCGGAAATTACACTTCTGGTGGAGGGAAGGGAAGTCAAATTCCTGTGTGACTCAGGAGCGTCACGGACTTTGATACACCCCTCCAAGTTACCAGAACATTCAGAATCACCTGATTATATACTAGTAAAAGCCGCAAATGGACAGCTATACAGGGAACCACTTTCCCATGATATAGCAATAACTGACCCTGTTTCAGGTATGACCCAGAGAAGTAAAATAGTTGTTTCTGCAAAGTGTCCAGTAAACCTATTGGGCAGGGACCTTAAGCAGATATTTGGCATAGCAGTAGTTCCAACTGTACAAGGTATGGAGGCACAGAGACAAATGGATACCTTTGTAGTGCGATCGGAGGGTGAAACCTTTTATTGGTACAGCCAGGACCTAGTCACGACTGGTCCAGGGGCAGTGACCGAGGAACTGATGAACGTAGCCATCAGTAAAGCCCCCTCCCTTGACACTGATCGACAGCATTTGTTACACTGTACTCTATACTACTGTCCTACACCAGGACCCGATAGAGAATATGAGCAAGAATTGTTTAGAAATCGTGCAACTAGATTGGTTTTGCGTACTTTGTACTGGGATACTGAGGGGAACAGTGTAGTTAGCTGTTCATTACCTCAAGAATTCCTTGCATTGTATAAATCAAGATGGGAGAAACAGACTGATTTAGAACTATCAGAACAAGGGATACAAAAACAAAAACTGAATTGGTTGGCACAGACACATCCAGCTGTACACTTGCAATCTAGCGAGGACAGCTGATTAGCATTTTTGTTAGAAGAAGAAGAAAAGACCTTATGTGAAATTCCAACAACTCTCTGGTCAACAGGCAAGTCAGATGTAGGACTTATTCGAACAGCAGGACCAGTTACAATAACCCCAAAGTCAGCTTTCAGACCACAGAAAAGACAATACCCTTTGAGAAAGGATGCAGAAATAGGAATTAAGCCTATAATAGCAGCATTACTCAAAGAAGGAGTACTGGTAGAATCTCCTGATTCACCATGTAATACACCCCTATTTCCTGTTAAAAAAGCAAACGGG
Organism: Protopterus annectens; assembly: GCF_019279795.1. NCBI lineage: Eukaryota > Metazoa > Chordata > Ceratodontiformes > Protopteridae > Protopterus > Protopterus annectens. The sequence goes on along the minus strand of NC_056730.1, from coordinate 976,965,552 downwards.
GAATGGCGGATGGTACAAGATTTACAAGCTGTAAATAATGCAGTAATACCCAGAGCACCTACAGTGCCAGACCCACATACCTTGTTAAACGATTTAGAACCACAACAGAAGTATTTCTCTGTGGTAGATATTAGCAATGCTTTCTTTTCGATACCTATACATCCTGATAGTCAATATTGGTTTGCATTTACATTTCAGGGTAAAAGGTATACATATACTCGACTACCACAGGGATATTGTGAGAGCCCAACAATTTTTGCACAAGAAATGGCTAGCAACCTGGCAGGATTTACCCCACCGGGAGGTAGTCAAGTTCTACTTTATGTAGATGACATCTTGCTAGCAGCCCCCACCTAGCAACAGTGCAGGGAGGATACAGTAGCATTATTGAAATTTTTAGCAATACAAGGACACAAAGTAAACAAAAGTAACTTTGGAGAAAACAAGTTAGATACTTGGGATATGTAATATCCAATGAAGGTAGAATACTAGATGAGGAAAGAAAAACAGAAATTTTGCAAGCACCCAAACCAACAACCAAGAAAGAAATGATGTCTTTCTTAGGTACAACTAATTTTTGTCGGAGCTGGATACCAAATTATGCTTTGGAATCTGCTCCATTAACTGACTTGATATATAAGACACCAATGGCAGCACAAGATATTTTACAATGGACAACTGAAGCAGAAACAGCTTTCTGCAGGTTGAAGCAGTTGATAGCTTCTTCATTAGTTTTAGGACTTCCAAATTATCACAAACGGTTCTTTCAGACCGTAGATTGTAAGCAAGGGTACATGACGTCAGTATTGACGCAACAACATGGGGACAAGCAACACCCCATAGCCTACTATTCATCACAGTTAGACCCAGTGGCGCGATCTTTGCCTCACTGTGTACAAGCAGCAGTTGCAGCCGCAATGGCAGTACAGGCTTCGGCCTCAGTGGTGTTATTCCACCCTCTCACATTGAGAGTGCCTCATGCAGTTGCAATAATTTTACTGCAAGAGAAAGTGGCATACCTTTCTCCTGCTAGACATCTTTCATGTATGACTATACTGCTGAGCCAACCTCATATGACAATTGAACGATGTACGACATTGAATCCATCAACATTACTTCCAACTCCTGCGGAGGGCACACCACACAGCTGCCTGCAGGAAATTGAACAGTTAGCTTTACCTAGACAAGATCTTACAGATATGCCCTTGGATAATGCCGAGGTGACATATTACGTGGACGGCTCATGCAGAAGGGGTCCTACAGGGAAGAATCTGGTGGGGTATGCAGTAGTTATAGACACTGAAATTTTATAAGCTCAATCCTTACCACACAACTTATCTGCACAAGCAGCTGAATTGATAGCTTTGACGAGAGCATGTACTTTAGCAAAAAACAAGTGTGTAAACATATATACTGATAGTCAGTATGCTTTTTCTACAGTACATGTATTTGCACAACAATGGAAAAATAGAGGAATGATAGCATCTAGTGGAAAACCTATTAATCATGCGCAATTTATTTTGGAGTTATTAGAATCTATTCAATTACCTACCAAAGTAGCTATTTGTAAATGTGTAGCTCATACAAAACAACAAGATAAGATTTCGAAAGGCAATGCACGAGCTGATGCAGCTGCAAAGCAAGCAGCCTCAGAAACTTTATTTTTGAACGAGGAATTACAACCCTCTGAGATTTTAGATTTAGACATGTTAAAAACAATGCAGCCGCTTACTACAAAAGCAGAAAAACAAAAATGGGTAAAACGAGGTGCAATTCTTGAAAATGGACTGTACATTTCCAAAGAGAAAAAAACAATATTGCCGTCTAATTTATTTAGATATGCAGCTTTGTTGAGCCTTGGGCAGAGCCATGTCTCAAAAGGGGGGATGGTACAGTTAGTAAACCGAATATTCCAAACATATGGATACACAAATTACACAAAAAAATTTTGTGCAGCTTGTCATACTTGTAACAAGCATCATGCACAAGGAGCATTTAAAACCAAGCAAGGAAGTTTTCCTATACCACCATACCCGTTCCATACGATCTGTATGGATTTCATAGAATTGAATAAATGTGAAGGGAAGAAGTTTTGTTTAGTTATTGTAGACATGTTTTCTAAATGGGTAGAAGCTTTTCCAACCAAAAATCCAGATGCAGCAACAGTGGCAAAAGCCCTGATAAAAGACGTAATCCCTAAATTTGGCATTCCGGAAAGGATTTATAGTGACAATGGCACACATTTTGTGAATCAAATGATTCACCAGCTTGGGAGATTTTTTGGTATCTCCTTGAAGAACCATTGTGCTTACCACCCACAGTCAGCAGGACTGGTGGAAAGGTACAATGGTACCCTAAAGAACAAGTTAAGAAAGTTAGTTGAGGAGACCCAAAAGAACTGGATACACTGTCTGCCTTTGGCACTGCTGAGTATGAGAACGGTTCCAAATGTAAAGGGTCTGACTCCCTTTGAAATGTTTTTTGGGAGAGCATACTATGTGCCTCAGTGGAAAGCTCTCATGCCTGCAGAACAAGAGGCTGACAGTTCGTTAGCAGAGTATATGAAGAAATTGTTAATGAATAAATCTGTTTTGCAGTTTAACTCTCTTTCAGATAAGGAACAGACCAGACCGGTGGAAGCAGTCGTGGTGCCCTGGAAGTTGGGTGTGGCTGAAAGTGACAAAAAGGAAAAACTGGGCGAGTCCAAAGTGGGAAGGTCCATACCAGGTTTTGTTGGCAACGCCTACTGCAGTTAGAGTGGCCAAGAGGACGTCCTGGGTTCATTTAATGCATTGTAAACCGGTAAAGAACTTTCAATTTGATAAAAACTTTGTGACTGATACACAACCAGACCAAGATGGCCAAAAACAAAGCGAATAAGAACTTAGATCAACCCCAGAGATGTTGCATAATCATTTTGTTGAGTATACATTTATTGACTATTATTGTGACAATTTTCCTCTTGTTGTGGGTTATCCTACAAACAACCACGCAAGTGAAAGTGAAAAGGCGTGATGAAATGTCTATAGACTGGCATCCAAATTTTAACACGTACCTAGCCATGAAACGTGTATATGCAGAGACTATGAACATTTCAAATTGCTGGGTCTGTACCGCCATACCTACAGCATATGGAGGACTGTTAATGTCCGCTATCCCTTTGGGGATAAATGAGACTTGGGAAAATTTGCTTTTGACACTGGAACTGTAAGATCACAAGACAAAATAGCATTATTTTACCTGTTACACAAAAGGGAATTGTGTGCTTTTAAAAACGATACCCTCCAAGTAGGATGGAGTAATTGTAATATTACGATATCCTACAAGTGTTACATTAAAGTTAAAAGTGGAGGTACTGTTTGTAATACTAACTATGATTCATATTTGAGCACAATGAAAACAACATTGAATGAAGTACGACAAAACCCTGTTTTGTTTAAACAATTGTCAATAATAGATCAGAAAATGTTTCATGCAGGGCTAATGCGTATTAGTACTAAAGTAGAAAACTGTTACTTTATTTGTGGGAAAAAGGCATATAAATGGTTACCTGAGAATTGGTCCGGCAGTTGTTTTTTGGGTTATCTGGTTCCAGCAATAAGACATACTGCAGAATTACCTTTGGGTAAGATACGAAACGCAAGAGAAACAGCTCGAAAGCCCGAAGGTCGAGTTAAGAAACCTGTAATTCCAGTTGGGAAGATCGAAGCTGGTTGGAAAGACCATAATTCATTAAAAGACAAAAGTGAATTGACTCATATGGACTTGAGTGACGGTGTTATATCCTGGGCAGGAATATTACCAGCCTATGGAGCAGTCAAATCGATCTGGGAGCTGAGGAAGTTGTCGAAACTTCTCGAAGTAATGAGTAATGCAACTTTTTCCGCCCTAGAACTAGTGACTGATGAACTGAATGCAATGAGAACTGTTGTGCTACAAAATCGGATGGCTCTTGACTTCACCCTAGCGGCGAGAGGTGGTACGTGCGTGCTTATCAAAGAAGAATGCTGTGCTTTTATTCCTGACAATCGTCACGAGATAAATAATCACCTAGAGGTAATTCAGCAAGCATCAGCCATGACTGAACCAGGCCCAAACCCACTGACGGACTTTTTCCAGAATCTATTTGGGGGGTGGGGTTCCATCCTAATGAATATTTTGATTGCCATTTGTGTGGGTATACTCCTGATAGGAGCATGTGTTTGCTGTGGAATTCCCTGCATGAAAAGATTAATCAAAGATTTTATTGATGTATCTGTTACTGAAACCATGTATCAAGATATTGAGATTGAAAAATTGATCTCAGACGACATCTTTTCTGAAGTATAAATTAAATGACTCACCTAGCTGAAAATCCTAAGTGGAAAAGGTTAGGAGATGAAATAACACTATGTATACTTCAAAAAATAGAATAAAAAGTATTAATAGGGGGGAAATGTTAGAAAAATATGTATTTAAATATATGTGAAATGCTAGTTTAAAAGCAAGGTAGTTTATAATGTATTTTATTCTATTAATCATGTAACAGAAGGGATAAATTCATGTGTAAATGCAAGTAGCTTCTGAAACTGCAGTGTGCTTTGACCCCTGATCCTGGCAGCTGCCAGCTCAGCAAGCTTAATGTTTATGCTTTTCATAAGTGATTATCTGCTGGGTCAGGAAATTAAATGTGTAAATCTTCTGCTCTTCCTGATGAAGTAACTTGTCCTTGTGAGATAAACACACAGCTGGTGGGAAAGTGAAACAGTGAACAAAGATGTATGTTAAAGACTGAATCTGCTATTGTATTCGAACTGATACGAGACCTTTAAAAAGTAACTTTACAGGAAGATATTGTGCCTGACCGGATGAAACAGCAAGGTTGTATTATTATCAAAAGGAAGTTTTTGAAAAATATACAACTACAGCTGTTCCATGAACAGAGGCCTGTAAGCTAAAGTGATGTAAATGCCCTGTGACTTGTAACGTCAGTAAGGTGGGAACGACTTGAATGTTAAACCTATATAAACTTGTGAACTTCCTGTATCATGTGAGACAAAATTCTGTACTTATGGTTTTTTGCCTCCTGGTGTACACTAGTAAACTTTTGAATCTGAACCTCCTGTGTATTGAATTCTGAATTTTATTTAACAAATGACCACGAACAGAAGAAAAATGTTTACCATAAAAAGAACAACAAAAAAATGGCCTTAAAAATGCAAGAAAAGATGGTTTGCTTAGACATGGCCAAACCCAATTTCCTAGCATGAAAGGAAACAAAACGCTGCTAAGACTTCCTGATATATTTGATTTTATCTAGGTAATATCGGAGCTGTCTATGTAAATCCAAGGTGTGAAGAATCCTCAAAGCATCATTCTGCAGAGAGGGGAAAAAAGTGAAGAAGGATGAATGGATTGACTTAAGGATGAATCATTAACCACCTTGGGCATAAAGGAAGGGATTTGCATGAAGACATGCCTTTGTTTTGTGAAAAACCAAAAAGTGAAGAACTGCCACGAGTGCTTGGAATTCAGAGATCCTCTTGGCAGAACTAAGAGTTATTAACATAACAGTTTTCCAAGTACGGTGTTGCAAAGAAGATGATACTGCAGGTTCACAAGACAAGAGTCAATTCCTCAAGAACAAAATTAAGGTCCCAAGGAGAAGGAATAGGTTTTCTTGGGAGCATAATATGAAGGATGCCTTTCAAAAATTGTTTGACTTCAGAACTAGATGCCAGTGGTGGATTCAGATTTAGACAAGCAGAAATGGCTGACAAATGAGCTTTAACAGATGAATTACATCAGGCCAGAAGTGACAACTCACACAAATACAGGACTGCATGAACACCCACAGAAAAAGCGTCCAAGTCATGCTTGAGGCATCAAACAGAAAATCTCTTCCATTTAGCCACATAGGACTTTCTAATAGTGGATTTCCTGGCCTCCTGCAAAATCCAAAGCAGGTCCTCAAAAAATTGGTGTCCAAAAGGAATCAAAACCCTATCACCCAAACAGTCAAATGAAGGATGGACAAGTGAAGGTGAATGACAGCTCCAGTGTCCTGTGTGAGTAGATCCTTCTGGCCATCTGGTGGAGTAACGTGTGATTACTGCCCCTAGCCAGAAGGAAGAGAAAGGGGAATCAGTGCTGTCTTGACCAAAAGGGAGTCACCAACCAGACTGCGGGTGTGTCTCATACAATCTTGTGTAGTACTTTTGCTAACAGAGGGAGAGGGGGAAAAGCATATAGGAACACCCCCTCCCAGGAAAAATACATGGTGCGCACTTTCCAAGCCAGGGGACTTGATACTCTGGAAATGAACCTGGGTACTTGTCTGTCTTGTCTGTACAGAGGGGAGGCAAACAAATATAGTTGAGGAGTACCCCACCGATAAACAACGTCCAGGAATACCTCCTGTTAAGCATCCATTTGTGTGAATCTGCCCTGTGCCTGGTCAGAGTGTCTGCCATTAGATTGTGCTCTGAAGGTATGTAAACCAGTGACAAAGGAAACAGCATTGAGTGTCCAAAACTGATTGCCTTTTTAATTAGTCTGTACTGTTTAAATTAGTTGTTATTACAACACCACCAAGAAACTCTCACCAATTTTGTTTTCTCCCAATACCTTGCTTTGCTAGCTGCCCAGAAATAGGACCTTCTGTGTTCATTCCACACTGCTTGGAAATTGCTGTTTTAGTCTATAGAACAAAACAAATAGTGTTTGTGTGTGTGTGTGTGTGTGTGTGTGTGTGTGTGTGTGTGCGCGAGCGTACACATACAGAAGCATCCTGGAGGACAGTCACTTTAAGGATACTAGGGTCTGATGCTGGCTGGAAAAAGTTAAGAAAGAATCATTGCAAATGGGACTATTTAGGTATGGTCCAGTGCTGCGCTAGAAAACACATTTTTCTATTTTTGGGTCTGAAGAGGGACCGGGGAGGACTCTCAAAGTAACAATGTATTTATCTGAAGCAAGCCAATCCTGAGGATGTTCTTGTGAGGGGAGGATACTCTTTACAGGCAAAGGTATTTGGATTTATTCCTGTCAGGTGCTGCAAGGAGAAACGTGTTCATTCAGCTTATCCTTGCTTGTGAAGAAATATAAAGAAAAGCCCACCCTTCATTTATTGTAAGCCAGCTGTTTTGCAAGAACAGTGTGTGTAGGAGATACTGCATTCGACTGAAAAGAGGCACTGCATCTGTCTTGAAATGTAGAAACCTTACATAGTATAAGTATTTATCAAAGCATGAGTTTGAAATTGCAAATGATCGGTTCAACTTCCTGTGAAAACTGCATTTGTTTTTGTTGAACTTTCTTGTAAGCAAACATGAACTTCAGACATCTCCTGTGACTATCTTAATTATTAAAAGCAAAAAATAGATATCTGGACAGTACATACTCTCAGAGGTAAGAAGTTGAGATCTCAGCTCCAGGATCTGGGGCTGAACTTGACTCCTGGCCAAAATTAATCAATGTCTTTGTGGAGTATACTTTCTCCTAACATATGCATTACTTTTACACATGTACTCTGGTTCCCAGTTCCCTCACACCTCCCAAAAACATGATGGATAACTGCCATATACATACATGTATATGTATGTTATACATGGTGCATGTGTGTGTACACAGTTCAGCCCACTTATTTACTTATTTTACATTTGTTGACCGGGATAGCCTGAGTGGATACATGTCCATTTTCAGCGGGGGCCTGGAGAGAAAAGCTCCAAACTTACAAACAGATAAAGACAAGTAAGTTACAGTATATGCACATACATATTGTATTAACATACAAGTTAGTCTCACATTTCAAGCCTATTAAGAATACAATTTATATTCAGAAATGTATACAAATATATTACAGTTTCTCTTTTCATACCTTTTAGTGTAAGAGGTAAGTTGCTGTGAATAAAAAAATGCAGGGATATGGAAGTAGATTAGGCTTTAGCCAGGGTTAGAGCAAGGACATAACCAGTGAGTTTTAAAATACTGGGTTAGATTTTTTTGGACTGATTAAGGGAGTGGTTCAGAGTAAGGTCAGATGGAAGTGAATTCCAGGTTTTACCTACTGAGTTTGCAAACAAAGATTCTCCAGGTAGGTTGTTAGCTTTAACAGACTGAACCAAAAGTTTTGTAGTGGAACGAAGTGGCCTAGCATTTCTGTAGGGATGGATAATGTTTTTAAGGGAGGGTGTTTTTTTCTGAATGGTTAATAACCTTGAATGCTACAGTAAGTTGATTACAGTGAATTAGCCTGGGGAGTTCTAGCCATCTAAAGAGATTTAGGTTTTGACAATGGTGTGTCCTGTAGGGAGTTCCTGTGGCAAACCTGGCAGTTTGATTGTAGCAGCTAGAGAGTTTGCTGAGATCAATTTTATTCAAGTTAGTAAGTATTGGTGAGGCACAGAGTAGAGTTGAAAGCAGATGGGTACGGGCAATGGCAGTCCTGGCTAGAGGGGTGAGAAGAGGTTTGTTTTTGTATAGGGAGCCAAGTTTTTTATTAACGGTTTTAGTAGTTTGGTTTACGTTTATATCTTATTTGAGTTTGCTGTCTATTATAACACCCAGGAGTTTGGTATACATATCTGGTGAGATTATGGTCCCATTGTTAGATGTTATCGTAAACGAAGGTTGAGAGGATTTGCGAGTATAGGAGAAGAGCAATAGTTTTGTTTTATTAGGGTTTAATATCAGCTGTTGATTAGAGATCCAGTTTTCCACTGTATTAAAAGGTTTTCTGGGTTAAACTAAGGAGAAGGGAAGTAAATATTGTGGGGAAAAAATAGCCAGGGAATTGTTATGGCTAGGCTTGTATAGGCCCTAGGGCCGATAGCCTAGTACCAACCTATGAGATCTGTAGGGGTAGAGGCTGAACAAATCAGTGTGGATTCATCGGCATACTGTATACAGGTTAGGTCTGGGATTACAGTGTGGTGGTCACAGATAAAGAGGGAGAAAAGAAAGGGACCTAATATGGAGCCTTGAGGGACACCGAGGGTAACGGGGAGAAGGGTGGAGAGTTTGTCTTGCCAAAGGACAGCCTGCTGTCTACAACTAAGATAAAATTGAAACCACTGTATGGCATGGTTGTGTAGGGATATTTAAGAGTAGCTGGTGGCTAACCATGTCGAAAGCTTGGAAAGATTGAGAAACAGGGCAGAAGATAGTTTGTTGTTGTTACGGTTAGAATTTATGACATTAGGAAAGGAGAGGAGGGCTGCAGTGTTACTGTGCTGTGGTCTAAATCCATGCTGGGAGTTGGCCAGAAGATTATGTTGAATAAGGTAGTGCAAGAGTCGTTTATGGATACACTTTTCCATAATTTTTGCCAGAGGAGAAAGGATAGCTATTGGTCTATAGTTTGACAGCTCAATGGAGCTACCTCCTTTGTGGAGTGGTATGACATGTGATATTTTCCAGCTACAGGAGATAGAGTTATGGTTCTGTTTATCCCTGTCTCTATTTTGATAAAAAGAACTGTAACTGAAGTGATGGAACTTTGGAAGCTGAAGGACAGAATGTCACTGGGTTTAGGGGTTTCAGCATTAGGACAAGTGGGTTTAAGTTTGTTAGCAAGGGCCTGGATGGTTTCTGCAGAGAAACTGTTGAAGGTGTTGGCAATGGACTCTGGTGATTTTTGGGTTGGGGATGAGGGGGCTGGAGTTGTGGATTGCCCTGGGTGGAGGAGTTTGTTAATACCTGCCCAGAACTTCTGTGGCTTGTTTTGGTGATTCTGCTGTAGATAGCAGAAACAGTTTTTTTTTTTTTGTCTAGTAATATGGATTTTTTTGTGTCATTCCTATATTGTCAAAATTTGAGTTGATCTTGTACGGCTTTAGAGGAGCGCCAAGTGTTCCAGGCATTATTTCTTTGGAAATAATTTAAACAACAAATACATAAAATATATACAAGTCTTTTCTGATTTAACTTTGAAGACAAGAAAGCACTTCTCTTAAGCAAGCAACTTTATAATCCAAGACTTGTATGAAACTTGTGTTGATTTGGAGGTGCCTGAAAGAAAATCATCTATAAAATTAATAGAGTTACTAAGTTACTTTTATGTCAAACTCACTCAAAAATAACCACAACCTCGGTCTGATGGCAGGCTACATAATTAAATCACAGCACATTTACAGCAGAAAACCAAAGGCAGAACGTGGAATGTGGAACTCGTCTGCAGGGCCAAGTAGATATTAAGCACATGCTTTATTAAGTGCAAACTATTTTTCTTAGCATATGGTCCAAATAAAAACTTAATGGTCAAAATCAGAGTACACAACTTAGCTTTTTAACAGTAAAGTATATAAAACATAACAAAAAAGTTCCCTCAGAAATCAGGCTGTGTGGTGACCGCACGCAGATCATAAAGAGAATTCTTCATTGCAATCTGTTTAGCTACCTTGCATCATCTTTCTTAACACAAATTAGGTAGATAAACTAAATTCAAGCGTATGGCAGAAAAGTAAAGGAACTACAATGTCTTGACTGCATCAGAAATATGCCTGCTACTACACGTTACGTGGTCATTGTACTGACAGAATGAATTATTTTTGTCCCACATTACAGCATTGTTTTACTGCCATAGCTTCTCAGCTTATAAAAATGTGCGTTCTAACAGATAATGACCATTATTTAAAATACTTTCAAATTCTGAAGACAGACCATGCACTTAGTTTTGCAGATAAACATTAAGAAGGCTGTAAGAAAATACTTTTGTGGTATGCACAAAGAGATAATACCATTTTCCGCAAAATACAATGATCCAATAAAGTTTTAAAGGTGAATTCAGAGGACACTTCAATCAACCAAACAGCAGGAGTCTCCGTTCCTGTTGTTTGGTAAGAAAACGGCATTCTTTTTTCTGCATCCCCATAACAAAGTAATCAGTTTAACTCAGGAACAAAATTAAGTAACTCAATTTTTTGCACCTCTGCAAGCAAATACCTTTTTAATTTTTTTAAATAGCACTGGAAGTTAAACCTGGCCCAAAACATGTTCACAACTGTTTATGTTCCCTTAGGTTCATTGTACTCACCATCAGTTGCTGTGCAAAACAAGACTTGCACCACCAATAACATTTTTGCCAGCTGTTTCAGATCAAACACTGGCATCACCAATGTAATGACTTGCATATATTTGGTGCTTTCTTTACCTTCAAAAGCATTTTTTTTAGCACATAGCATCTGCTGTTTACACATATCACATGACAGCCTGCACATCCCAATGCAAGATGTTTAATGCATTGCTGCATGGAGCAGGTGTGCAGCAAAGCATGCATACCACTTCCTACACAAACAGTACTTGTTGTAGAGGCATATTCTGTTGTTGGCACATCCAGTATGGAAGCAGAATACAAACAACATTTCACTGCTATGGCACTAATGGTGTTCACTGCCAGTTTCACAGTTTTCCACCTTACCTGAGGTGGAGTGAGTGTGTGTGAGCGTATATACTGGGGGAAGGGAGTAGTGAATGAAAGACTACCGAAAATATCTACATCTAAATACACTGGGGCAAGTCACTGCTAAAAGACAGGTATCTTTCCAGTTACCTTTACTTAACTTTCTACAGTGCAATGAAAAAGTATTTGCCCCCTTCCTGATGTCTTATTTTTTTGCACGTTTGTCACACTTAAATGTTTCAGATCATCAAACAAATTTAAATATTAGACAAAGATAACCCAAGTAAACACAAAATGCGGTTTTAAGTGATTTTATTTATTAAGGAGAAAAAAATATCCAAACCTACATGGCCCTATGTGAAAAAGTAATTGCCCCCTTGTTAAATCATGAAGTAACTGTGGTTAATCACATTTTTGGTAAAGCTGAGTTCAATTTCACTAGCCACACACAGGCCTGATTACTGCAGGACCTGTTGAATCAAGAGATCACTTAAATAGAACCTGTAAGACAAACTGAAGTAGGCCAAAAGATCCCAAAAAGGAAGACATCATGCCGTGATCTAAAGAAATTCTAGAACAGATGAGAAACAAAGTAATTGACATCTATCAGTCTGAAAAAGGTTACAAAGCCATTTCTAAAGCTTTGGGACTCCAGCGAATCATGGTGAGAGCCATTATCCACAAATGGAGAAAACATGGAACAGTGGTGAACCTTCCCAGGAGTGGCCGGCCTACAAAAATTGCCCCAAGAGTACAGCGAGGTCACAAAAGAATTCAGAACAACATCTAAAGAGCTGCAAGCCTCACTTGCCTCAGTTAAGGTCAGTGTTCATGACTCAAACATAAGAAAGAGACTGGGCAAAAATGACATGCATGGCAGAGTTCCAAGGCGAAAACCACTACTGACCAAAAAGAACAAAGGCTCGTCTCACTTTTTCCAATAAAACATCTTGAAGATCCCCAAGACTTTTGGGCAAATATTCTGTGGACTGATGAAACAAAAGTTGAACTTTTTGGGAGGTGTGCGTCCCGTTACATCTGGCGTAAAAGTAACACAGCATTTCAGAAAAAGAACATAATGCCAACAGTCAAACATGGTGGTGGAATGTGATGGTCTGGGGCTGCTTTGCTGCTTCTGGACCTGGATGACTTGCTGTGCTTGATGGAACCATGAATTCTGCTCTCTAATAAAAAATCCTGAAGGAGAATATCCGGCCATCAGGTCGTGACCTCAAGCTGAAGCGCACTTGGGTTCTGCAGCAGGACAATGATCCAAAACACACCAGCAAGTCCACCTCTGAATGACTTTAAACAAAAAAAAAAACAAATGAAGGCTTTGGAGTGGCCTAGTCAAAGTCCGGACATGAATCCAATTGAGATGCTGTGGCATGACCTTAACAAGGTGGTTCATGCTCGTAAACCCTCCAATATGGCTGAATAAAAACAATTCTGCAAAGAAAAGTGGGCCAAAATTCCTCAACAACAATGTGAAAGGCTCATTGCCAGTTATCGCAAACACTTGATTGCAGTTGGCGCTGCTAAGGGTGGCACAACCAGTTATTAGGTTTAGGGGGCAATTACTTTTTCACATAGGGCCATGTAGGTTTGGATATTTTTTTCCCTTAGTAAATAAAATAATCCCTTAAAAATGCATTTTGTGTTTACTTGGGTTATCTTTGTCTAATATTTACATTTGTTTGATGATCTTAAACAGCTATTAACCTCCCACTCTTCCAGTCGTCCTCTCCGCTCAACTAATAAACCTCTCCTCAGTGTTACTACTGCTAACAACACTGCAGGTAAAGCCCTATATTCCCACATCATAGCCAAGAAATGGAATAATCTCCCCACTAATATAACCTCTACTACAACAAACACAAACTTCAAAAGATTACTCATATCCCATCTTAGGACAACTTGGATCTGCCCATGTATCACTTGACAATTTCTATACCTTCTCTTCTCCTTCTTCAAAACAACTTCAGTCTAGAATTCACACTATTCTACTTGCATAGAAATACATACTCAGAATAACTCACATTAGTCTTTGTACTTCTTTCAGTGTACGCTTAATAGTAATGTAAACTGTCTATACTAACTTTGTAAATATTTAATCTAACTGTATTTTAGTCCTGCATTGCCTGTTAACTTTTTGTATGTAATCCACTGTCTTCTCATGTTGTATATTTCTCATTGTATTAACTTCTTAGTATATCTTAATTGTGGAGCTTTTCTCCCTGGCCATCCAATGAAAATGGACCTGGTCCAGCTGGATTTTCCCGGTTAACAAATGAAAAATAAATATAAATAAATAAAATTTAAGTGTGACAAACAAGCAAAGAAATCAGGAAGGGGCAAATACTTTTTCATTGCACTGTATTTCATTAACCAGTGTACATTAGATGTCACAATTAATAGCACTGCTGCCTCACAGCATCTGGTTCTCTGGTTCTATTCTCAGGTGGGATGCATTCTGTTGGGAGGCTGCATGCCCTCTCTGTGTCCAGATGGGTTCTCACTGGGTGCTTCTTTTGCATCTCACATCCCAAAGGCATGCTGTAGGTTAACTAGCATTCCTTGAAGCCGCTGATACTCGCACATGCTGTGGGACAGTGGCCAAGTATGTGAGCCCTATGGTGCGTTGGCACTCCATTCAGGATTTGTTACTCTGCCTTGCACCCACTGAGTACCACTATAGGCTCTGCCTCCCATACAACCCTGAAATTTATTAAGTAATCAGAGAGTAAGTGAATATACTATTAATAATCATTTTATTCTGTTAAAAAATGAAGACGGTGCTATGTTTTTTGATGCTTTAGTTTCTCTCCTCTGCCCATGTTTTCTCTATAACCATATTTCCAAAACTGTCACACATGCTATTGACAAGAATTTTACATAGAAACGAATTGTGGATTAAAAAAAAAAATCAAGCTGTTTCTTCAAACATGCTGTGGTTTTAGCACTACTACATCTCATACAGATAATGTTGTATATTGGCAATTAACTTGCAATATCGAAGCTGACATTTATTTACAGGAGATGCAACCTCAGTGTTTTCCAGTCAGTGCAAAAATGCATAAGCAGTTGTACTGCCATAGATATTGATGTACTTTCATAGCACAGATGCACATTCATTCTATTTCAATACCTCGTCACCTCATGTAACGTCATATGAGGCAGGTTTCCAAATCAGTGAAATCTGCATGGGATTGTCCTTCAAATACAATGCTAAACATCTGCTTTTTCACCAGAAACAATACAGTGAGTTAGTGAATATGGTAATTTGGGGGGGGGGGGGGGTGTAAATTCCCAACTCCAAAATATTCTTACTTCAATCTACTGCAAAAAGGTGTCAGGAGCTTTTTATGATGAAAAGTCCAATAAAGGCAAGCAAATGGAATGAACTGCAAACAATACAACCCCAAGGATGATTTAGAGCAGGCAATGAAACTCCACAGCACATGTTGGGAATGAAGATAAGAGTACGTTGTGGAAACCTCTGTGGGTACAAACAGAACAATACGAAAAAACACACTTCTGGATTAAAAAATTCAATAGAAGTCTCCACGAAAACAAAAAGAAACAGCACAAAAGAAGCAGCACAAACTGGATAGAAGAATAATTTCTTTACTGGATTCTGGTACCTCGGCCTTCGCCTTCACATGGAATAATGATGTAAAGCACAAACCAGTATAAATACACACCTCACACAATCAATCAAGTAATTAAACAATTAATCCATCAATAAATGAGTATTTCACTACTTAAAGAAATATATATAATAAATACACATTTAAGCTCCTATATACAAAATATACTGTGTATACATACAAAATAAATAATATTAAATATATTAAACATCTAAATTCATACCATTGGGAAATAGTGTTCCATAATTTATAATAAATTTGGATTCCATATTTAGTAATTTCATCTGAAAATTTATATTGCTTTCCCCCATTCCCCATGGTCTTGCCAAAATACTGAATTTGAAACCAGTTTGTTCTCCATTATGAAATTGATGAAAGTGGCTTGCAACTGGACTATCAAGTCTACTGTTCCTAATATCCCCCAGATGTTCCAAGATTCTTAATTTAACCCTGCGTTTCGTTTGTCCTATATACCATTTTTGTTCTAAACAATTACACCCAATAATATATACCACCCCAGAAGAATTGCAGTCAAAGTGATCTAAAGCATGGTATGTGACCCCATTAATTTTGAGGCCATCTAAATTAACAATTTTATCACAAACCTTGCATTTATTGCAAGCAAAAGAGCCTGCATTTGCAGCCCTATCCTTTTTACCCTTACATCTAACTAATTCCTTTAGATTTTTGCATCTAGTATAAGAAAAAATAATATTCTTTGGAACTATGTTCTTCAAAAAATCATCACTGATTATAATAGGCCACATGTTCAATACAATTCTCTTTAAAATTGAAGAAAAAGGAGAGAATTTGTCTACAAAGAATATTTTATCCATCTCCACAAAATTCTCTTTCTTAGAAAAAAAGGGTTTGTTCACAAATTTCTTCCTATCCTTTACTACCGCCCCCTCTTGATTCAAATTTAACATGTTTTCCACTTTAGTTCTGTGTGAATAAACAATATTCCTGGAATAACCTCTGTTCATTAATTTATTACAAATAATGTCAAATTCTCTTTGGACATTCACATTTTCTGATGTATTCATAGCAATTCGTCTAAATTCACCAAAAGGCAAAGACTCAATTAAAGAATTGCTATGCATACTGGTCGCATGTAGAAAATTGTTCACTGCTGTCTTTTTGTGAAAAGGCTTGTGTTCGACCATCCCCTTTGTGCCAATATAAAAATGCACATCCAAAAAATCCATGTTCCTTATATTTACCTGATATGTAAAATCTAATCCACATGGATTCATTTTCAAACCTGTAATGAAATCATCAAAATCTCTTGGATTACCCCTGCATAAAAACAAGAGGTCATCTATGAATCTCTTATAAATCAAAACATTATTCTGAAAAAACTTTGTAGTATAAATAAATAAATTCTCAAAGTGGCCCATGAACAGGATGGCATATGACGGTGCAAAGCTAGCACCCATGGCCGTTCCCTCTTTTTGCAAAAAATATTTTTTATTAAACTCAAAAACATTATGAGTGAGACAAAATTCCACCAGTGAAATAATGAAATAAGTTTTGGGTCCTTCCCCCATGAATGTATTAATGGCCTCTAGACCCCATTGTGTAGAAATAGAAGTGTATAATGAAACAACATCTACACAGGCCCAATAATAATCATCTTGCCAAATCTTTCCTCTAAAACTGTCACACACCTCTTTTGTATTTTTCACATGTGATGGAATTCTCACTAAATATTCTTTTAATATAGAGTCCAAGAATATACCCACATTTTGTGAAAAGGCTCCTTTTCCTGAGACTATTGGACGTCCCGGGGGATTTATCAAATCTTTATGTATTTTTGGCAAAATAAAAAACCTAGCATCATTGGGATTTTTAATATGTAACTTCCTAACATCACCCTGGGAGAAGAAACCAAGCCTTTCACCTTTCTCTAACAATTCCAAGAGTTTGTTATTATACTCAGTGATGGGATCCATGGATAAAGACATGTATACCCTGCTATTTGAAAGCAAATCAAGCGCTATAGAATTATATCTATTCCTATCAAAAACAACCCAATTTCCACCTTTGTCTGATTCCAAGAATACATATTTTTCACTCATCTTTCTTAGCTCACATAAAGCTTGCCACTCATCCTTGCATAAATTATAACTTTTCATATGTTGTTTAAATAAGAAATATTCATCAATAACCTGCTTATATAAAGCTTTCTCAAAAAAATTTATGCAAGAATTATTCCTGGTAGGATTGAATTCACTGACACATGGGACCTTAGGAATAATGAGTTTGCCATAACCTGTATTATATTCAAACATCCTATTGGTCTTATCAGCATTCATGTTCGCAATACTTTCAACATCACCATGAATATCAATTAAATCATTTTCATAAATGGAAATGTCCATTAATGAACTATCCAAAATTGAATCATTAACAGCATCATCGCTTTCATCAACATTCTTATTCAGACCAATACAGTGAGTTAGTGAATATGGTAATTTTGGGGGGGGGGTGTAAATTCCCAACTCCAAAATATTCTTACTTCAATCTACTGCAAAAAGGTGTCAGGAGCTTTTTATGATGAAAAGTCCAATAAAGGCAAGCAAATGGAATGAACTGCAAACAATACAACCCCAAGGATGATTTAGAGCAGGCAATGAAACTCCACAGCACATGTTGGGAATGAAGATAAGAGTACGTTGTGGAAACCTCTGTGGGTACAAACAGAACATGCAGTTCCATCTAGGCAGCAGCTTCTGACAGCAGTAGCACTAAATACGATATTCTCATTGTTCCTTACCAAAATATATCTATTTTTTAAGTTTTAGCATTTTTGTTTCCTTATTGTAATATTTAAAAAGTTACACTGCATTAAATATGTTTTCTATCCAAAAAGATAACTTCAAAAGGAATCCTTGTTACTTCCTTTGAGGAGATAATAAAAATAGTTCACTAATGCATTACAGTGATTTGAGATAGTTTAATACCTAGTTTGTTTTTACGCTGATTGGCAAGAGCTTCTGCTTTGAAAGAAAATGGAGTGGAGCAAAATAAGGTAAAAAAGAAAGAAAAAACTCAGAAAGTGGAGTGGGGCAAAATAATATAAAAAAAACTCAAAGTGGAGTGGGGCAAATAAGATTAAAAAAAATCAGAAAGTGGAGTGGGCATAAAGGTTAAAAAAGCACTCTGAGGTTCATCAGTTGTGAACATGAAATTCATGTACAGCACTGAATAGTGAGTGCCTAAATGCATGAAGCATGCCATAACAAAGCCTGCAGAATAATCATTCTCTGGTACTGTTATACCATCTAATATAAAAACAAACCCTTCCATCTAATGTAAAACAAACACTTTAATATAATGCAACACAAACCCTTCCTGCTAAATATTAGATGTCTCCATCTTTCAATCACCATTTGAGTGACTCTAGAAGTTAGCGCAGAGGTTTAAGGCTATGAGCCGTTAAGAAGTTACTTTCTGTGGTACAGTGTTTGATTCCCTCAGCCCTCATTTGCCTACTGTTTGATCATGAGCAAGTCACCAAACTAAGCAGTGTTTTGGAGAAATATGGAAATTTGAGCTATGCTCCTTAATGGTCTCTTGGATTGAATGTCTAGCAACTATGTATGTACAAACTCCTATACAGAAATGAATTGCTTGGACATCAGATGACCTCTGTGACGCCCGTGCACTGGCCCAGCAATCAAGGAGTCTCAATCCTCACCACTAACACCAGTTAGAGGTGTCCATATAGGGAAAGGATAATAAATACACACACAGTAAAGTACAATTTCCCTTAAGAGCACACAGAAATCAGTCAGTCTGGGGCTGGTTTGTCCCTTTCTCTCCAGGTCCTCAATAAGACTCCCCACTGGCACAGCTATAGGGTCCAGATCTCAGCCTAGTGGGCAAGCTAAAATTTCCAGCATCCTCTCTGTCCAACCAGTGCTTCATGTCCCTGACTAAGTAGCTGACACACACTTTGAAAGATGAGTTATATACAACCACACAGACACTCCTGGGGAAAGCTGGCACAGGTTCTCCAGCTGTGCCCCTTTTCTGCCCAGTATAAAAGATAGTACCAGCTGCCACCACCCACTAATATTTATCAGCTACTCAAAGGCCCTTAAAAGGGTGTCCAATTATTACCGTGCAATATTATTATCCACATGGTAAGTGTGACCTAACAGTCAAGACTTATTTGGAGTGACTTGGTACAGCATCACTATATACATGCAATATACTCTTAGAGCTTAAAATTATGTCTACACAAAACAGCCACAGTTGAAAGGTTTAAAAATATTTAATAATAAATAATACAGACACAAGGCAATAATTTTACTACACAGTGCTAGTCAAGAGTTCAAAGATCACAGACAAATACTTAAAATAATACCACAGAAAAGTTCTATCAAAGTTCTAACACCACCACAGAAAAACACTTAGTCTAACCTTCCTAATTCATAGCTATTTCTAAGAGAAAACACAGTTCTAAACAACTTACACCTAGAGCAAGACAGTGCTGGTGATGTTGGATGTTCTCAAGACAAAATGCTCAGAGCTCCCTGATTCTCTCTCTCTAAAATTGATAACACGGAGCTGATTCACATGACATCATTCTTCACACTTCTCTGGTGTTCCCAGGCTAACAGAAACTACATTTACATTCTTTACACCTGGTCAGAAACCAGAGAAATAAAGGACATTTATACATGCAAATTCTAGCCATTAACTCTGGTCTTAAAATAGGCAGGATGCCTCCCTCTAGACATATTGGCTCTGAATTTTGACAAAGACAGGCATAACATGCTTGACTTAGCTTTCTTACAGCAGAGTGCACTGTTGTTACATTTTTGCAGTTCAATATCCAATGCAGTATTTTCTCATTTAAGAAAACAAGCCTGTGGCTCGCATTAATATTTACAAATGCCAGAATTATCTAAAAAATTTTATCTGGCTAGGCTCTCAGCCTTCACCTATCTTCACAACCTCTTCTACATCTATCCTCTCACAATCTGATCACTATCCCCACAAACTCTCTAGCGGTACACCTTCCGCTAATCTCAACTCTTAACACACATGCCACAAGACACACATACCCTGCATTTCACTGATCCAGAACACACCACCACACTCAATCACTGACTGTGGTCAGATTCAAAACGAGATGAAAAAAAAAAACTGTTTCCTCAATTCTTTGACCAAGAACAACAAGAAACACGCATACATTATACATACTATACAACATCTGGATCCCTGGCCCTGCAAACAGAGGCAGATTCAATTTTTAAAATAAAGCTGTACTGGTCACTGCATCATCTCCAACTGAAGTTAACTTGAAAAAATGATCACAAATAGAAAAAAATCATAGTGGGCACAAAATCCCAGCCTTCTTAGACACTCAGGGGTGCTGGTTGAAACTCGAGTGAAATTATGCAATTGTTTATGTTTTAGCATATTTGAAGTCACTTAAAAAACATACAACTTAAAACAGTGACACAATAATCAATATAAAAGTATTATGTATAAAGTACATACAGCAACGACCATCCATACATGTAAATTAATACCGTTGCAGTACATTTGTAAAACAATGAAATTAAAAAAGTGCATGAACATAAAATACTCAATTGTTACAGGCAAGAGCAATGCAAATGCACATCTCACCCTTGTAATCTTGTGTTCTTCATTACCCCATAAGCCTCAAGTAGAAGCACACAGCTGATGTTAAAGGGACTAGAACTTCCCAATGATGAGTCATGCAGAAAAGTAAAATGCATATACAGGCAATCAGGCGTAATGCACACAGTAATATGAATCAGTACAAATTAAGCAATGTTCATACTCAGGGAACTTATTAGACTAATTTTAAACTTAGCTGCGTCTTCCAGCTCACAGCCCCAGTACACAATAACACATGTTGTACATAAATGTTACAAATATTTTCTTTAAACTCAAAACTGCTAACATATTACTCAACATTGTGTGATCTACACACTGAATGGAAATGTCTCTTTTAGCTTTTCTGCTAGCCCTGACTCAAATTAAGGCTCCAGTTGCACTCAGACTGGGGCATAATCTCTTTTTGCCTGCATGCCAATTGCTCTTTACCATTTTTAAAACTACAAACCACTCTGCTACAGGCCCCATGAAGAGCTCAGTGTCTCTCGAACCTAACACCGCTCTAAGTAGTCAACTGCAGTACCACCTTTATCATTCTTGTATGAAAAGCGCAGTCCGGGTCTGAACTGTCTGCAAACAGCTAAAGTTAACTTGGAGTATGTGTCTACCTGTTTGAGCCAATATTCATTATCCCTTGGAGAGCACTCTGCTTTGGCTTGTAAGCACCCCCCCACACACACACACACTTTCCATTTTCTCTCTTATTCCCTTCTGTTAGCAAATAGTATCCATAACTGATAAATACTGTGTTTGTTAATTTAAACTGAGACCACAGTAGCCTACTGATAAAAGGTTATCCCATTTTTCCACCTGAGAAATGGTTAAGAATTGACTTACAGTTTCAGAGCAGTCCTTGGACAATTCTGATTGTTTCTTAAACACAAACTTGTCTTTGCTATGGCTCATTAGCAGCAGTACAAAAGAACTGCCTGCTCATACCCTTGTTCTCCCCCTCCCCTTTCCCCTTCCCCCTTCCCTGTTTATTACCTTAAGCCAATCCCAAAGTTAATAACTATTACCTGTGGCAGGCACCATTTTTAAAACAACAACTACCCTTTGAGCACCTCAAGTTCGGCTCTGCCATAAAACTTATTAAAACTGCCTTAAGTGGGGCACAGCTAACTGATAGTTTGTGGACCTACAGGGTATCTACCAGAGTCTCCACATTCACTATCATATGTTCTTTTATCAGTTTACTCTGTTACCTGATTGTTTCCAGCCGCCTCATAAGAGCAACTAACAGGGTCTCTATCTGCTTCACTCCCCCTCCCGCCCCCTGTGGTCCTACCTTTATTACACTCACAAACTCCTCCCATCCTTCCAATAGCCAACCACTGCACTAAACCCAACACTACTTCCTCCTCCTTCCCACTACTATCACTCCTCCTCAGTTAACATGTATAAGCATACCATACCTATGCTCACTGCATGCACTCTCCTTGCATATCTTACATCCTACCAAAGCTCCATCATTCCCCCACTCAACCACTACCACTGTACTACTACTCACACCACCACTCATGTCTCACCCTCACTCAGCTCCCCTCCCACCAACTCAAGAACCATCCCTATGTACCCCCCGCATATTCTAGCAACTATATTACTCAAACATAAAGCATCCCTACAACTTAACATAGTAACCCTCCCACCATACCTATTACCCACAGAGCACAATCATAAAGTTTCCCTAATAAACAAACACATTCAAAAACTGAAAAAAATAATAACCTCGTGCATATCAAAACTAGCCCTAAATGGAGATATCCACCCCAAACCTGGGCCTACCATCTCCATCCCCAGTCCTCATAATCAGACTAGAAAACACAACTTCTCCCATATCACAGTCAACAGAAAGCCAAGTGACTTCCTTCTACTAACCCTAAATATTAGAAGTATATCCAACAAAGTCCATGAACTCCATGCCACCATAGACTTGTACTCCCCAGATATAGTCATCCTGACAGAAACCTGGCTAAAATCTCACATTACCAGTAAGCAAATCCTCCCTACCAGTTATGGCATACAAAGAGTAGACCGGCTAAACAAGAAAGGAGGCGGTGTAGCTATAATATTTAAATAGCATCTAAATATCCAGATCTTAAAATCATCAGCTCCACAAATAGGCAATGAAGAAATAATATATACCAACCTCAAAACAAAACCATCAACATAATTGGATGCTATTTCCCACCTGGCCAAAACATCCCTCCACTAGAAAACCTCCTCAGCTGGTCTCCCCACCATTTCCCCCAAGAAACTATAATTTTAGGTGATTTCAATATTGACTGGCAATCCTGATCTGGCAACCATCCAACCCATCGTGTAAACCTTCATGGCTTTGTACAACTAGTCCAGTCGCCAACCAGGATAAATAAAAACTCCAACAAGCACACTACCCTGGATTAGATACTAGTCAGTAAGAGCCCCCAGTCATATACAACAGATAGCTTCAGTGATCACTCCCCAACATTCCTACTCAAAAAATACTTATACCAAGCTAAACCTGTCATCTACCATCAAATATGTAAAAAACTAAACTTTAACCCACTCACATTCATCTCATCCCTCAAAGAATGTAACTGGTATCCTCTAAAGTACCGCAGTCTTAATGACGCAGTAGAATTTTTTAATACTACCTTGCTGAGCATCCTCAATTACCATGTCCCATAAGACTTTCCACGACCAAAGCATAACCCTCCCCATGGATACAGAAAAACCACTAAGTCAGAAATGAAAAACAGGGATAAAGCTTGGGAGCACTGGCGCAAAACCAAAACCCTCTCAACTAGACAGAAATTCCTAGAACTACACAATAGAGTCAAAAAGCTAATAAAACAGGACAAATTCCAATACTACCAGTCTTCCCTAGACTCCTCCCAACACAGCCCCAAACAATTCTGGTCCTCCATAAACTCCATCCTCCACCCTCCACCCAGGTAAAGTCAGTACCCCTCCTCCTAACATCCTTCACTCCTCCGAAAATATTGCTACCTCATTCAACACACTTCACACAAACCATACTATAACTAGCTAAACAACACAACCACCCTCCCCCGCCAACCCACACCTTCAACTATTAATCTCCCCACTGCCTCCTCTTTTTCTCCTGTACCTACCTCCAACATAAAAAAACTCTTAGTTAAACTTAAGCCCACCAAATTAGCAGCAGACAACCTCCCAAGTGAATACCTACAAATCGCAGCTGATGCTCTGGCCTACCCAGTATCCATCTTGATTAACCGATCTCCGTCAGAAAGTTGCATTCCCACACTATGGAAAGTATTACATATAATTCCCCTCCACAGAACTAACCAATTACTGCCCCATAGCTATTCTCTCTCCACTCTCCAAAATAATAGAGAGATGCATTCACTCTCAGGTCTCAGACTACCTCCCTACTAAAAACCTCCTTTCCAAAACTTAGCATGGATTCCGATCTAACCATAGCACCGCCACTGCCTTACTCTCCTTTACTAACACTATCCTTCAGCATAAAAACAATGGCTATCTCTCCTATGCTACTTTCCTAGACCTATCTAAAGCATATGACATGGTCCCACACAAACAACTCATCTCTGTCCTCAACAACCTATCCTTCTCTCAGTCAGTCACCAACTGGTTTTAGAGTTACCTGTCTGACCGCAAACAATCGGTTGTATGGCAGAATGACATATCTCCCCAACTACCTGTCTCTATAGGGGTTTCCCAAGGATCCATCCTTGGACCCCTACTCTTCGCTATTTTCACCAATAATCTAGCCTCTGCCAAAAAACATGGAACACTCATACAATACACAGATGACTCAACCATCATCTGCTCAGCCCAGTCCCTACCCAAACTGCAAAAAGTCACAAAGGAAGCCTTTTCCTCTGTTGAAACTTGGTTATCCGATGCCCAAGTTATACTCAACCCAAACAAAACTAAACTACTCCTCTTCCAACCCACCAAGCATCCTCAAAACAACTCTCACTTTAACATCACCGCAAAAGACAACACCACTATACACCCAACAGAACACACCAAATTGCTAGGAGTGGAAATAAACAAACTAAAATTTGACATTCACATATATGATCATAAAAACGTCCACAAAAAACTAGGAGCGTTATACAGAAATAAGCAACTTCTCACCAAAGCAGCAAAGATTTCAGTAGCAAATTCCCACCTCATCTCCACCCTACTTTATGCCTCTCCAATATATACCAACCTAAGGCAATGCATTCTAAACAAGCTAGAGACCTGCTACAACAAAATTGCCAAATTTGCCATAGGGGCATCCTACCGTAGTCACCACTGTCTCTCACTTGCTGAACTGGGCTGGCTTGAACTCCCTCACCTCCTTCAATGGTATCAACTCACACTTGCCCACAAACTAGTAAACCATCCACTAAATGTCCCATCCCTCCAGAATCTACTCCAACCCTATCGAACCACCAGACCACTAAGATCCAGCAACAAAAATCACTTGCAGATCACTAAAGCCAATAACTCTGCTGGTGAAGCACTATTCTCTTGCGCCATAGCCAAATTATGGAACTCACTCCCACCCACAATTACCTCCATACCATCATGCACCCACTTCAAAACTTTACTAAAAGCGCACCTAAAAACATGCTGGCTATGCCCTTGCAACTCCCACTCTAATATCACCCACTACCTTTCTTTCCACCCCACTAACTACCTTGATTATAGCAAGCTCGGATGCTCATAAGCCTACTACTTATTATACAGCAGGAACTTCTTATTGTAACATTTGTTAATGTCTGTTATGTACTTCACAGATAAAGATTCTAGTTGTCTACTGATGTACTATGTTCTTCATCTGTAACTATGTTTGTAATTGTTAATTGCTATGTAAATCCAATGTAACTACTGTCTGTATATTTTAACTGTGGAGCTTTTCTCCCCGGGCCTCCGCTGAAAATAGACCTACGCCCAGTCGGATACTCCTGGTCAACAAATGTAAATAAATACATAAATAAATAAAACAGATGTTTTCCCTTAGTCCCAGTTCCCTGCTGTCAGTATACTGTGGTCAAGGTTTGCACAGTTACTTTCAAATCAGTAGTGTTAACTACCAACCACACCCAAATACATAGAAATCCAACTCTTACACCTCTCAACTGCCATGCAGTTCAAGGTACATCGATTACTGTAACTAAAACAAATCCAACACAGGAAGCAGTATTATTCCATTGCTGAATGAAATTATACAGCATAAATTCAAAAGTCTGTAGAAGGAATCTGTAGTTTATAAATATAAGGGCTTTTGATTTGTTTTCTGTACTTCATACTCTCAATGTCATATTTAATCAACTGCCATTATGGTTACAAGATATCAATTAAAAGTTGTTTCATGGCTTTTATCAAACTGGGGACACAGTCAAGTTAACATACAACATGCTGCACTGTGAATTCTATCAGGACAAAGGACTGAGGCTCTGGGATGTAAATAAGCCGATTGCTGTATACAACATACAAAATTTTAGACCTTCCACGTCCGCTTTTCTACTGTGCGACTCTAAACAAGTCATTTAACCAGATGATGCTCCTGGAAGACTGCAGAAACTGCTATGGACCTTGATGAGTGTGAACGGACTTTTCATTGTAATGACCTTCCATGGGCCTCATGTTGAAAGATATTACACTTGGTTATCCAATTAGAAATAGTCCATCTGTATACATGTAACCTTTTCTTATCTTCGGCATAGGAAACGCAAATTTTCCCTGATCTTATGACATCTCTGGTTTTGTCCTGATAGTACTTCAGTTGCAGTGAATGTCCAAAGAGATAACATTCTTTCTTCTTTCTACTGACACACAGGGAAGAACACTGATAAGTGGATAGCTTGTTTTCAGGGCCACATCTGTAATAACCTTAGGTGCAAAAAACAGGTTAATGTGCAAGGTAATCATGTCTTTTTATAATACAGTGAACACGTCTTCGCACATCAAGGCCAGACGTTCTTAAACTTTCCTGACTAATGTAATTGCGATCAGGAATGCTGTTTTTTCAAGATAAGAATATCAAGATCATAGAAGCACTTGGTTCAAAAGAGGCAAGGTCATCTTCCCAGCATGAAGTTTACGATACAGGCTGCAGTAGGGAGCCATCCGTTGGGGGGGGGGGTCCTAAAATGAAAGATACCCTTCAGGAACTGCCTGACTTGGGAGTTTTAAAAGGAGGAAGGCAGAAATGGCTTGGAGGTGAACCTTTGCTAGGGTGTAAGCTAAGCCAGTGCAGAACAGTTTGGAGAGATATTGTACAACCATAGGCACCATCCATGTATTTTATGCAAAGGCTCCTCCTTTGGCAACAGAAGAAAACTCATTTCCATTTTGTTATGAACATTTTCTGGTACTAGGCATCCAAACATGTCTTTGAAACAAATGTTCACAGAGGGAAGTAAAGTCATAATTTCCTAGTTGCTGGACTCAGGGTGGACAGGTTTAGTGCAGAAAGCTGACATGTTATGGTAACAGGAAGGGGTATGCCCTTGACAGCTGACGAATGTGGGAGAAACAGTGTTGGCTCAGATGGAAGGGAGCAATCAGTATGGCCCCTCCTTTATTTTCTG
Source organism: Protopterus annectens (assembly GCF_019279795.1). Classification (NCBI taxonomy): domain Eukaryota; kingdom Metazoa; phylum Chordata; order Ceratodontiformes; family Protopteridae; genus Protopterus; species Protopterus annectens. Next base: position 976,938,283 of record NC_056730.1, on the reverse strand, counting down.
GTTATCCTGTGGAGCAAAGGGTGTGTAAGGAAAGCATACAAAAAAGGCCTCTTTCAGTTTAGGCAGAAGGACTCTACTGTTCAAGTTTGCATGTGAAATTCTCTGCAGCGGATTTTTTTAAGTCTGTTTGGCTGCGAGAACCTCAACTTTTTCTGCAAACATACTACAGAAACTTTAGTTTCATGCTACGGTTTCAGACCAGTTATGACAGAGAACTGTTCAGAACTCCTTTTTCCCAGCTCTCTTCCTTTATGATTCAATTTACTAACTTTTTATATTTCTTCAAAAGGGCCTACCCACTTTGCAAGGAGCATGCATATGTTCACCAGTAACTACTAATACAAGTACCTTGCATCTTGGATTAAGATCACTAAGAAAACTTTATCTAGCATGAAATAAAAGGAACACATTACAGGAGTTTACAAGTCTAACATAGTGGTTCATATTATCCTTGAGCCTACACAGATAAAGCAGTCATGCACACTGCTCTTTTAAGGTTCAGTAAACAGAATTATTATGTAGAAATTCTACCTCAGCTTGCATGTGCTATCCACTGCATTATACTAGCCAAATCTGAAAATATCAAACAGTTGTTTGTCTTTTCGGCTTTTCCCGGTTAGGGGTCGCCACAGCGGAACTCCGGTCCGCTAATGATTGGCAGTAGATTTTTATGGTGCCGAGTTGCCAGCCCAACACCTAACCTTCAGCGAAGGCACGCCCATTCACGCATGTCTTTCGGAGGCCACTCGACCGCGGGGAGGACATGCAGGCTCCCCACAGAAGGCACTCCAGCCAAGAATCAAACAGGAGAACCTCTTGCTGTGAGGCAACAATGTTACCGCTGTACCACCGCAGCTTACAAAATATCAAACACAGTACTGCTATAAAAACAGATGGCATAAGGGATTAAATGGTTGCTAAATTGATGTGGGGAAGACACACTGCAAAGTTAGAAAGCATGACATGAATTATGCAAACAAAACTGAAAGTATTACATGTCAGTTGCTTCAGATAAGTAAATGATCTTATTAACTATACATGCCAGTGTGGATAGCAACAAAATTGAAAAGTAAACTTCTAAGAATAGGCGTGTGTAGAAATTAACAGTATTATTGACAAAGACTAAATTATAAAAAAAATGTTCATAGATATAAGGAAAAAGACAAAAGAAAGTTTAACATAAATAGCAACCTGAACAATGCTAACTAGATACAGACCAAGAGAGAAACTGAGACAGCTACCAATATAAAAAGTAAAGAAAATACATGATATATCTGCACTGCAGATACATACAACAGCAATTTAAGAACATCTCAGATGTGCATAATAGCAAACTAGGAAAATCTGTTGGCGACTTTACAAGAGAGTCAAAGGCATATAACAACAATCCTCACATAGCTGGTACTGAAGTCACTGCACGGGCATTGTGTTATCAAAAAGATGGATATATTACATGGATCCCAAAGGAAGTGGAAGAAAAAACTATGAAGACTTCAGATACATCAGATTCTGGGGGAATAAAATATACACTGTTGAAATTGAGAATATAATTAGTATCCATATTATGCCAACTGTTCAGTTCAAGTATAAACAGAAGTCTCTGAAATGGAAAAAAAATCAGATATTTGTCTTTGAAATAGTGGGAATGGTTTCATTGGCAAAGTCTCCCCTGACTCAATTTACCAGTGGAAAGCTAAGAAGCTGAATCCTCCTTCTGCTTGTTGGTTGTTTTCTATTGACTTAACTTTTTTTTTTTTCAGATCTCAACTCCCTCCTGTTCTGCTTCCATGTACGTTTTCAACCTACCAGGAAAACACTAAGAAAAATGCTTTAACGTGAATCTCAGTGCAGCACACAATATCCTCTGATTGCTAGGATAAACTTACTTCTTTCTTTTCTGGTGTTCAATGAATAATGATTTAACATGAGAAATCTGTTGTCAGTAACTTTCAACACCTTTCACCTCTGTCACATTTTATCAAAGTGCACCTCCTTCTGCTGAAAAGTTTGCATCTTCAACAGAATAGGCCTTGGTTGTTTTCTAATGGTAATATTTGGGGCATACATACAATGTGCACTCTCAATTAATTGTTTTTGCTGCAGAACACCGGTCCAATTATTCCTGTGTCCCCATAAAAATTGATATAGTCTGCTCCTTCCAATTTCTCTAGGAAGGCAGAGAACCTTAGATTCTCTCTATCTGTACTCTACCTTTAAGTTCTACTACATTTTGTCAGAGTTCCCTCTGGGAAGTCTCATTTTCTGACATTCTTTCCTTTATACTAATTTCAGAGTTCTGCAAACTTAGAATTTCCCCTATTTTTCCGACCTTTCGTCATTTGATGATGTATATTCATCTTATTTCCCACATATTTTAAAGAGTTCTGCATGTATTTGCTTATTTTTTATTCCAGGTTGCTGGAAGCTGTTTCCTGCACTGGGGGTATAAACTGGGACTGCTTTGTGGTGATCAGAGGTTACTATCAACCAAAACTTTTACTTCTCCCTTTTTCACTAACTTGCCCTTAGGTTTTCTGGGTTTTATTCTTTTTTGACATGCAGGTATTTTGATTACTGTCCAGTAACCAAATTAATCTAAAATCAATAATTTATCGGCTTTTTTTTTTTTTTTTTTGCTGAATTCTCAGTTTTCACACTGGAAGAGCTCTATCAAGTTTCTCAGTTAGCCACCATCTACAGAGGTGATTCAGTTAAAAATCGTATATCCTACTCTCCCAAAGATGACGCTAATGGACTTAATTGTCCCAATGTGGACACATTCACACTCCATAGTAACCACATCTATGAGGTAATTAGATACCCCAAGAAGTCAAAACCATGCTCTATAGTCACAGGCATTCCTCCCACAAAGTCCATAAAAATCTCTGCTCATTCCAACTCTCATCCTGTTAAAACACATAAAGAGAGCCAGTAAAGTAGGGAAAATGCCAGTATGTTGAAAGCAAGCTCTTATTATACCTCTACAAAATGTTGTCACCATCACTGCACTAAAGAGCTATGAAGTGACTGCACTACCTTCTTCTCTTTCTAAAATATTAAAGAAATGTAAGTACAAACGGCTATTACACTAAATAAAGCTACTATAATTTGATTCTTGGCAAGGTTTCTGGCCTCACCACTGAATTGGTATGCTCCTTAACTTGGTGAAAGTTCCTTGCTGTCAGCTTGAAAAAAAGGTAAATGTGTTGGCATAACCTTACTGTACCTCTTCAAAGCGTTTGCCACAATCTGCTGTTCTAAGCTCATGGGTGTACTGGGTTGTCTTTGTCTCATAATAAGAGCAAAATGGCTATTGGACTATCAGTTTAGTCAAATACAAGTAATTAGTTGAAGAACAGCTATATCTCCTTTTCTTACAGCAAATATCAGTGTGTTCCAAGGATTTCTGATAAGTACTATCCTATTTACAATTTGTGTAAGCAATATAAACCACATCCTATCAGGGCCAGCCTTTGGAAAACTGGTGCCCTAGGTGAAAAGGCTCCATGTTGTCTAAGCTGGGAGTCTGGGGACTGCTAGGCACCCAGAAGCTATGGTGTTAAAAATGCTTCAAGGTGCATTTTGTAGCTTTTTTTCTACACTTTTGATCCAGTATGGCTTGAGCAAAAATCATGCCAAAGGAAAAGAAATTTAGTCTTACTTTTTTATTTCAAGAAATAAATAACTTGTATCCAGGTTTCAGTGTTCAAAGTTGACCAAACATCAGTTCACAATAAACTAAGACAAATGCTTGTGAGGATACATATATTTGGGAATAGTATCCACTGCCCCCCCCCCCCCCCATCCAAAAATGTAGTCACTTACTGTGTATCCCCATCAGGTGATGAACTGGGATTAAATTTAAGGCATGAATGGCCACAGACATATTTCAAATTATTGCTGTCATATTTATATACTGCATGACTCCTTACCCCCTATTCCCCACAAAAAAAAAAAAAAAACAGCCACCTTCTGTGTACCCTTCTGATGTCAAACTGAACAAAAGAAATGGAAAAAACAGAACATAACATATTTGCTGCCAGACATGTATAAACAGCATTTTTATTTACTCCCACTGAAGATAACCACCTGTATATACATCAGATGTTGGATTGTGAAAAAAAATGATTACAATAATGCTTCCACTATGTTACTTTAATAGAGAGTACTGTGCTCCTATATAAGATATAGTGTCCCTATGTGCACCCCTATGAAGTTTGAGAGGAAAGTTAAAGAAATATTGACCAGACTTTCCCCAGCTCAACACAAGGTAAAGTGACTTCTGAGGTTTGGAAGGAATGCTAAAGAAATAATGACATCTCCAGCCACCACAAAAGTACAGTGACCTTCGGTGTACACATATGAGCAGATATGGTTTTAGATTAGGTGAGGTCCAGGGCAGAGGCGATTATTATGCCCATGTTAAAATCTACTTATACAGCCTTAGTGGGTGGAAGCCACCAGCCCCCAGAGGTTCTGAAGGTCTGGGTGTGCTGTAATGCATTTATCCATTATTTATTTTTCTTTGAGGGATGACAAACTAAGTAACAACAGGGTCAGTTACTTTCCGCCTGACAACCCCCACCAAGCAGTTATAATAAATTATATTTAAAAATTCAGATGCCTGATTGTGATAAAAGAGGATGACCACACAATTTATTTCACTTTGCTCCAAACAAACAGTTGCCGCACATTAAAATATTGCATGTTGTTTCACGTAATCACGTTAGTTCTGCAAAACCAAAATAATAAGCAAAGAGCAGCAGGCAAATATTTATTTTCCTCCACAGAAAGCAACCACAACAAATATACCTGTTCTGTGTTTATCAAGTGTTCAGCTAAGGAGTTCATCTGGCTTCTCACAACTGCACACTGGTCCTGAAAAGCTAGACAGTGATGGTTTAAACTGAGAAAATGAGAAAAGGGTCCGTTGCTTTCATCCAGCAGTTCTAGCCACTATATCTGATGCTATGTATTATTTCACCTCGACAGTCCACACAAATTGCCACACTTTAAAGTATTCCATTCCAAGTTGCTCCACACAAATCACAAAGCCAGAGAAATATTGCCAAAATACCTGGTTGATCACTGCCAGCATCATTGTAAAAACAGTAAACACTTGTTTCATCGCTCCATTCCTGTCATCTCAACTGTCCATAGAAATCAGAAAGCCAAAAACATCTGGTTGATCATTCCCAGCATCATTGTAAAAACAGTAAACACTTATTACATCACAACTGTCCACAGAAATCAGAAAGCCAAAAATATCTAGTTGATGACTGCCAGCATTACTGGAAAACTAACACTTATCATACCAATACCCACCATTCCTTTCATCTCTGCCCAGAATTATGGAGAATGTCCCTGATTTTGTTTTACTGTTTTGATCTCTATACCTCATTTTTTTTTCTTGTAAATTGCTTCCCATTACAATTGGTCAGTAAAGCTATGTATTATAGATGCCTACTTCTTCTTGTAAAAAACTTCTTGCCTACATTTGAACATTGCTAGGACTCTACTCTTGTGACCTTGAAATGTTTTAGCTTAACAAGACATGACTTGAATATCAGATCAGTTGGACCACCGCTCTCCCATAGCACCTGGTGTGCTAGAAGGGCATTTTCTTTCAGCTCTAAAAAATTAATAAGGAAAAAGCAACCCTACAAAAGCATGGTGCCTTCAGAAGCCGCCTAGTTTGCCTATGCATAATGCTGGTCCTGCATCTTACAGTACCACAGGTGGTTGTGCAAATGCTATTGTGAACAGTTCACCAGAGACTGTTAGTTTTAAACTTAAGGCCTGCTTTAATTCCTGTGAAACATGACTCAGTCGTATGGATCCACAGGTCAATACACTGAAGACCAAGTTGACGTTGTTTTCTCCAAAGCCATCAAACAAGTTTATGCAACCTGATTTATCCATGAATTACAATCCATTACAGGCCAACTCAGCTTCATATCCTATCATCAACTAAACAGGCATCATGCACTTCAGTCAACACTGAAGAACACTCTCTTACTAAACTACTTGGATGTATAACAAATAATTAAATGATTTTTCATGTATGTAAAAAAAATTGACTACAAAGACCAACCTAAATCTTGACAAAACACAAAGCCAAGATATTCCTTACAGATAAGGCAAGACCTGTCCCAATAATTCTCCACCTCCTCGCATCCCTCATGTACTCTGAGTATCAGCTGACAGCAATCTCATTCCCCTACATCTTAAGCTTGTCCAGACTGTTGACAGAAAACTAGATTTCTTACTGGCCCATCAAGGTATATCCAACTGTTTACTTGTAAACTACCTTCACTGGCTAGAAATCATTCACAACCTAATCAATGTCCATTCATTTTTTAGTCAAACTCCTGTAATCTCTCCATTCTCCCTCATTATATGATACAATCACTTTGGAGATATACTGCCCTCTAGAGCTCCATGTCTCATTTTGTCATCTAGCCAACTGAACTAAATCTAAAAACAGATTTGGTGATTCATGTGTTTCAACTACTATTGACAAAATCCAGAAAGAGCTTCAGCTATATGGAAAATTTAAGTATATACAGACTGCAGGTGCTACAATAACCTGTAATACTGCAACCAATTAAATTCCACATTCAGTACATTGGCATTTTTTTTATTCCTACATGTTGTCCCTTCATAATACCTCATCCAAATTATCACTTTGCCAAGTTACAATTTATGTACCATTATGCTAATATCACTGTATACAGTCTTATGAAGGGACACTGTAGTAAGCATATGGCGTATCAGCTATATTCCTCCATTATTTCACCAGAAAGCTATGTATTTATTCAAAAAAGAATATCTTGGGTGTCTGTACCAAGGCACAATGCTTTGTTCTCATGGAATGTAGTATTTTTGCTATGTTACTACCACTGTATAATTTATCTATTACTGTTGCATCTACCCCCCCCCATTAAGGAAACCACCATCAAAAACTACTCCAAAGCCAACTTCATGCTTCTTAAGATAGAAATGGCAAACTTCACGACACCCATGCAGATGGAAAATAGAAGTACGACTGCTGAATCTTACACAAATGCACTGTATAAGCACATACACGAGTGCAGGGATTGTGCCATCCCCAACAGAACCAAGACGCTATTCTCCCAAAAGAGGAAGCCAATCTTGTGGTCCCCTGCCATAAACAAACTCTACAACAAAAGGAAGAAGCTGTTGCAAAAAACAGTAAAATCCCAAGATTGGAGGAACTCCCTTGGTCAGTCTCAGCAAGAAGCTGAGATCCCTCATAAAATCCTCCAAAGCCAGTTATGAAAATAGAATCGACACTGATTCCAAAGACAACCACAAAGCATTCTACAGCTATGTCAAGAATCTCAATGGCAACACTCAGATCTGCTGTGAGCTACAACACAATGGCACTAAATATACAGAACCAACCAATATTGGCAACATCCTGGCAGACAGGTTCAGTGCTAACTTTACCCCCCCCCCCACCCTCCAAAAGGCCCATCTTAATACCGGAAGAATTCAAAGCCCCTAATCACAGATGAATAAGTAAAGACCGCACTCTCTAAAGACAACAACACAGCATCTATGGGACCAGACAACATCCCAGGCTGCATACTTCATGAACTACAGAACGAATTGGCACCCTACCTAAGTACCATGTTCAATCACAGCCTCACCTCAGGATATGAGCCTACTGAATGGCGCACAGTGATGGTTATCCCATTCCACAAAGGGGGTGCCACCACAGACCCTGGAAATTATCGCCCCATTAGCCTGACGAGCCTGGTCTGCAAGGCCATGGAACGTATCATCTTAGAGCTTATAAACAAAGACATAGGTAACCTCCAAACCCTGGACCCCACTCAGTTTGGTATTGTAAAGGTACATCATGTCTACTAAACTTGATTGACTTCTTTGAAGCAGTCACTAGAGCCATAGATGAGGGCAAGGTAGTGTAGACAGCCGATCTTGACCTCGCCAAGGCTTTCAATACCATCCTCCAACTCTGGAATTATAGACAAACTTACTAAAATGGGCATAAATCCCTATATCACAAGATGGGTGGCCAACTGGCTCACTGACAGAACCCACACAGAAAAAGTAGCCGACTCCAAGTCCGACGTCAGACCAGTGATGAGTGGAGTACCACAGGGTTCAGTCCTGGGTCCTCTCCTGTTTGGCATCTACTTCTCTGAAGTGCAGGCCAACAAATAAGGTCTCTGGCTAACAATGTTTGGATATGACTGCAAACTGGGAGCCATAACAGAATCACCTAATGATGTAGACATTCTACAAAAGGGCCTCACTGAGACATATGCTTGGTGTCAAAGTCATGGCCTCAAGCTCAATGCCAAGAAGTTCAATGTCATCCCCTTTGGGAAAAACTCGGTACTCCATGAACTACCACATAGATGGTAGCTCACTAAACACTGAAAGTGTGATAAGAGACCTCGGGACACAGGTGGACAGTAGTCTCTCCTTTGATAACCACCATTGCCACAGTAGACAGGAAATCCTTCTATGTGGCACACCATCACAAAAGGGTTCTCCTATAGAAAATAGGAGGTCATTGTTCCACTCCACTCATCCCTCATCAGACCCATTATAGAGTACAATGCCCCATTTGGCATGTATCTCACAAGACACCTACAATTGGAAAGGCCACAGAAATACCTCACTAAGAGGATTACTGGACTCAAACAAATGCCATATGCAAACGGTCTCAAAAAAACTCCAGCTCTACTCCATCACATATCGCCTACTCAGAGGCGATCTCTGCCTGACATACAAAGCTATGTCAAACCCAGAGCTGTTGGACATGCTAACTTAAAGAAATCCCAGTCTCTCTGAACCACACGCTCCAGGGACCTAAACCTTGTCACCACAATAAACAGAACATGCTGGAGGGATAGAATTCCTGTCCCAGAGACTTCCCATACTTTGGAAGAAACTACCCATTCATGTCAAGCAAAGCTCCTCATTGGCCCTCTAAGAAAAATCTTGACGTCTGGATGGGAAATAGAAAATTCACCCCGGGGATCACTTCTGCGTCACTGCTTGACAGGGGCACAGGAAAATAATTTTCTTGGGTGGCAAAAGCCAGGGAACCTTTTTGGCTAGGCTTATATAAGTCCCAGGGCCGATAGCCTAGTATCTCCCTATGAACTGATGCCTGAAATAACTTGTATAGTTACTGTACTGCTAACTTGTGTCCAACACTGCCATTGGATGTTTTCTGTATTACTTTTTGCACTTATTACTTCTGGAGTTATTTTCCTCAGGACTGCAATGAAAACGAGTTCTCACAGGCTGACATTCCCAGTTAATAAATGCATATGCGGTAGGTAGTAAGTTAATTCATTCTCTCTCTTCTTGAGTAACACTGTTGTGCAGCCCTTCTCATACAGTACTAGAGACATCCACGCTTTACTCACCCCTAAAAATAAACTGGGCCCTTTTGATTCACAGTTATAAGCAGGACATCTAAAACTCTCCCCGTACATAACATACATTTGATTACTTCCACTAACTCTACTGCTTAGCACTAGCATTTCAAAAACCATGCAATCCACTAAAAAACTATTCGGTGAAAGCAAACAAGCAGGGCAGAAACTCCACGTGACACCATCTCCAAGAAAAGCCAGACACAACAATGAAAACAACCGAACACTGAATCAGGAGGATCAGGAATAAAACTTGCATGTGCTACATAGTGAAGAGTGGAACTGTGACCTCATCCCAAGATAATTGCTTTATACAACTCTTCATCCCATCTCCTGCCTTTTAACTTAGGTCCCTTCTGAAATGGGAATCTATCTGTACCTAACATCGGGCAGTATCTGAGCAGTCTGATTCAAGTGTGACTTTAACTGCTATGGACTAGGGCCAGAGACGTGCATGCCACGATGTTCAGGAATCTACAATTTCCTGTAAATCTAAATTACAAAACAGATATCTGTGAAACTATTAACATGAGTTAATAAGTACTATTCTAGCTGCCCTTGTAGGTCATTTTAAGCCTAGTCAATTTCTCCTTCAAGAATAAGAATCAAACCTTGCACTTTGTGTCTGTCAGACAAACACCTTAACGATTATGCACTTCGTGTCTGTGAGGCAAACACTTTAACCATTATGCCAACCTCAACTATGACTTCACCCTATCGGTTATGTTATAGACACTGGGTAGCATCTTAGACATGTGATATCATTTAATGCAATGATTTCCAAAACATGACATATTATTCATTTAGGTGACCACTCACATACTTTGGCTAGTGAATAAAAAAACAACACTGTCATCTTTATCAGGATGAATATACACAGCAATGTAACATATACACAGAATCAGTGGATCAGTGACATTTATTATCTTGTTACTTTGAGTGTGCCTGCCCTGACTGATTATCAGCCACATTACCATGTGTCGCTCTTCTCTAATGGTAGAGATGACCCAGTAATATCATTCCTTTTGTTCATCTTTTATCATAATCAAAATGAACTTTATTTTATGTTGCCATTCTAAGATTAAGTAGAACTGGGAATGTTAGCTCATAATTTACACAGGCACAACCTTCACCAGTGACCCCAGCCATTACAAAACAGTGAATGCACACCAACTGCTATTTACTCTTTTGAGGCAGAGAATCAGATTGTTGTACTTTCCTGACCCCCTTCACTGCAACCATTCATCAGTGAGAGGAACTGAAATACGAGTTCCTACTTATGGACATATATGAGCATATGAGGAAACCAATGGAAAAGGGCAATCTAAAAGTTGGAGCTAGCCCCTATGCACAGGTATTCTATCAGAATATGTAGTGTGGGTATCGATGTTCAAGTATGGCTCTATGAGTTAAAAGGTATCCTTACATAAAATGGGAGGGCATCAGCTAGACACATACGAATAATTAATATAATCTTTTCTGCCACCAACATCCTGTCACTTTTCTTACAACCTGAAGTATTCACCTAAAGTGCACTCAGCATGATGGGTAGGAGGGGTGTATATCCACCGGACAGAACTTGTTGGAGGCCCTTGCTTACTACTGCATACACTCCCCTTAAGATTCAGGTCCAGCTTAGCCCCCCCAGTGTCTGAAGTAATGCTTTATTACTGGAGTTTACAAATCTGTTTCAATTTCTTCCTTTTAAGTTATCCCAAGGCACCATAAGGATTTAAGCACATTTAGTGAAATTTAGCAGCGACCACCCAAAAGAAAGAACATTACTGATACAACAAAGCAGAAAAATCACAACACATTGAACATTCAGCTCCTAGGTAGACACTGATGCAATTTCTTAAGTTTGGGGCCCTCTCAGAATTTCTAGCCTAAGTATTACCCTGCCACCTTCCATCCCTAAGCAACCTTTTGGTTCATGCTGCAAACGTTTAGGAGTATTACACACAGACTGAGCTGTATCTACAATGTTCTTACATTACAGCAGGCCTATGAACCACATTATGTTGCCCCATCTCACAAAGGAAAATTTAGAGCTATTGGCATTTAGTTGCAACAGTGATACATTACAACTTTTCTATGTATAGGGTTGGACTAAGGTGAAATGGCATCCTAGGTACTTGCCTACTGTTTCACCACCTCCCCCAACACACACACATACACACCCATCCTCCAGGGTTCGTTTCTGTTTCTCTCCATCTACAGCTTCCCACACCATGCACATTAGATTTTTCTTCCTTTTCTCACATTTTGCCTTAACTCTTCAACTTCTTCAAGAAGCCATAGCTTGCTATATGATCTGAAGTGCATTTTAAAGGTTTTTTTTTTCTTTTTACAGAACCTCTTAATCCAGTGATGACTTGAACATAAATTATGATTAAGTAAAGAAATTCATTGTTGTTCAACTTTAGCATTCCTTGCATCCTTTCAACTCACTTTTCCTGCTTAAGACAGCATAGTAAACTCTACGCTGGGGCCCTCAGAGAACACAGGGTTATAGATGCATGTTAACAGCATTTTCCCAACCTTTTAATCCAACTGTGGCTTAAACAAAAATCATGAGTAAGAAAAGAGTTTCAGCCTTATTTTTTTTCTTTCAAGGAAGACATAAATTCTGCAAAGGCTTAATCTTCAAAGCTGATAAAATAGTAGCTCACAATAAACAAACCTTTTGTTACGAGGGCAAGTAGATCTTATATGGCAAAATTCCTGCCTCACTAACCCCCCAAAAAGACAGCCACTGCCTGTACATCACTCTGGTGTTAGACCGGGATGAAAGCAGAGGTTCAAATGGCCACAGTCATGTATTTCAAGTGACTGCTGTCATACATATACATTGCATGGCTCCTCACTCCTCATCCCTAACCTCCCAAAGCAGCCACCTGTATACATGCCTTAAGTATGATTGTGAAGAAAGTAAAAAAAAAAAAAAAAAATAATGATCACAGTAATATATTCCACTTTGTTGCTCCTAAACAGTACAGTGCCCTACACAAGCTATAATAACTTTCTTTCTATACCTCTAAGGTTTGTGAGAAAAGTAAAAGAAACAATGACCATACTGTCCCCAGCCCAAACACTAGCTATAATTACAGCAAGTGAATACTTCTAAGGTTTGTGATAAAAATTAAAGACATAATGATCACACCATTCTCAGCACCCTACAAATCCTACAAGCAACCCTCTGTATATACATATCTGAGGAGGGCTGTTTTTAGAATAAGTGAGGTTAAGAGCAGAATCCACCACTAAGCCCAAGTCAAAATACATTTATTCAGTCTAGGGAGAGGGGAGCCGCCAGACTCATAGAAGATCTAAGTGTCTGAATGTTCTGTGAGATATTTTATGCTTTACTTTTGAAATACAACTACTTGCTAACTGTATTTTGACTGATACCCAGAAGAATGATGCATGTGTCCCAGCATTATTGACCGTCAGCACAGATAAAAATTATTTTTTTTAACACACGCAGTCCATAGCAATACTAGTTTTGAATTATTTCAGCAAACAGCAATACACTGTGTAACACTGGTACTGCCACACTAGGTCAGTGACTGCTGTTTAGCCATCATCAAACACCAGCAGAGATGTCACTTTTACTTACCTCATTGAAGAGTAATGCATACCTGTCGCTATCCCTGAATTCATGGATCGTCACTACTTTTACCTCATAATTTTGTTCTGTTCCTTGTAAAAAGTTTGATTTGTTGATAAATCATAATGCATGTTGATGCAAAATTTGTTACTCTAATTCATTTAAGATGTTAATAGAATAATAATTAAAATATGCTCCTGATTTTGGGTCTTTATTTTGCTATTGTTCTTTGCTTTGCCCAGAATTCTTGAGAAAAGAAATTAAGAATTACAGTATCTGGTGTTCCGCTAGTATTTATAAAACTCGATGAAACAGAAAGCCATCCCTGAAGACTGGATGCATCAGCTCTGCTTAAAATCAAAGGTATGCACCAAGATCATTCACTCTGGGCTGCTGATCTCTCTAGTCTTTACCTTGCTCATGTTCATAATCAGCTTTATTCTAACAGGGTCACATCACATCCCAGTTCAGGTTAAAAAGCGTAATCAGAAAATGATACATTTTTCTCCTCATTTTTCCCCAACCAGCAGCAGCTTTTGTGGAGTTCCCATACAGTCGAGGATGATTAATGTCCCTCTTGCAGCAACAGGTAATGCGGGAACCTAAGGATGGCTATGTTGTTCATTATGGTGGACAGAATGTCCACTAGCTGGATTTAACTAAGCCAAAGGCACTATGTCAGTGGTAAAATATTTAATGGAATTGTGAACCCTGTTACTTGACAAAACACTATAACCAGAGATATCTCTGAACTTTAAAGGAGATGTAAGAGTTATTATTACCCACCTGGTTTATTAAGTGCACAAGACTGCTATAGTAGCTTTTATTAGTTTCACAGGCATGTTACAAAATATCAAGCTAAGATAACTTGCTGTGGTTGGGACCCCAGCGGTTGCAGGGTTCACTGGTGCCTAAAGCCAAACGCCATATATGTTTCTCAATATCAGTTAATGTCCTCGACTGTATAAACTCAAATTACAAAAAAAGCAAAATATGATCACTCGGTCCACTTCTGCATAAGATCATTAAACATTAAAGGAAAACTTTACCTTTTCCTAAAGTTTAACTCAAATCTTAGGTTGCTTTTCTCCCTATAATACGATCATACCTTTCAAACTCTTACCTCAAGAAATCTGGACAAAGGCCCAAAAATAGAGACGCTTCTTAAATATTGCTCTTACAAACTTAGAAAGTTGATGAAATAACAGGGTGTGTTTTAGCATGAATTTTCTGAAGGGTATGAAGTCTGAAACTCAAATGCCCTTCATTATTTTCTAAATTCAATCTTTAACGATTTGCCACTAATTTGCCAGAAAACTACAATTTTATGTAAAATGGACCAAAAATATAAGGCAAAAATCTGGACATTCTGTGAAAAGCTGTACAACTGAGAAGTATGAATACGGTTCTAGTGTTATGTAGGTACCAGAAACCTGCTTGTACTTTATAAAACTTTCATTTCTTTGCCTTGGAATCAAAGACAGGGAAAGCCCACCCACTTTTGCTAAGCTTAATTTCTCACATAATTTGTAGAGGAATTTTTCTACACCTCCATGACATACTACAAAGAGAAAATTGTAGTCGGGCACTGCTCACAATCTTACATGTCAGGAGCACAGCATCTGCTGTAAAAAGAGGTGTGAAATTGCTTTCCATTGTGTTTATTGCAGTGAGAAAGAGATTTTGCACTGATTCACAACTGCTTTAGATGTAGCCATGCCTGTCACAGCAAAACAGCAAATAGATCAGTCAATGGATTGAAGACAGTTGCCTGTTTTGACAGTTACATAAGCATCATCACAGTACTGATATGTTAAACTGTATTTTTTTGTTGTTTACACTGCTTTACATTTTAAGATGACTTAAATGTAGTATCAAAGATGTCTGTGACATTTACAGAAGTCAGAAAATATTTTTTTTTCTTGTAAACAACACATTTACCAAAGTATAGGGGGAGGGTCTGTCAATTTACCTTGAACTACAAAAAGATACTTTCAACAAAAAACAGCAATTTAGCTATCTTTTTAATTGCAGCTGTTTAACTGTATAATTCCTTGTAAAACAACCCAAAGAGAATGAAACAAATGAGAGCCATTCAAGAAATAAAAAAGCAGCCCTGTTACAGATTACATATATATCAGATGACCGTGACTGCCTAATTCCATTATATGCCAATGGCATGGGAATACACCACTACTTATTTATGTCTAGTATGACTCATATAGGCATGAAGAAAAACAAGATCACGATATGTAAAGACGTTTTGGCAGCAATTTTGCAGAATAAATTAACATTCTATAACCAGCAGTCAGGGTGATTTTGAGGTGTTAAAATAGCTCAGAAAACAAAGACAGAGTGAGATAATACATTTTTAGTTCTAAGGTGGAGTTTTCCTTTAAATTAATACATACTTGCTTTCTTCCAAATCAAGTACAAAATATATTTCATTATCCACTGCATTTTGCAGTTTCCAGTGCAACTGAGATAATGAACCTTAACATATAAGTCACATGCAAAGCCATCTACTCATACGTTTGTTTTTAAATGAAAATTCAAGCTTAATTTTTCAAAAAAAGAACTTCCAGAAGAGAAGCAAAGTTTTAGTAAGCACAGCAAAATATTTACTATATGTAGTACTGTATGCGTTCTCATATAAATTTTTATGCCAGTTACAAAACTATGTTATAAACCTTGGAAATGATGTGTAACAAGGCTACATCAAAGCATGTCTATTATTTCTGCATGAATCTGTCTTAGTATGGTTCTCATCACTGATAACCAAAAAAAAAAAAAAATCTACAAATAGCTTCTGAATATCACTTCACAAAAAAAATCTGCCATTAATAAATTAATTGTTTATTGACAGAGTGCTTTTGTCTCATAAAAGACTTCATCAGAATATCTATCAATAGTACATAGTTCAATTTATATCATACCAATTTAAATTAACACTAGCCTATTGGTTCCTTCTATTACATCACTTCCTTCACCATGCAAACCCTATTACTTTTTAAAAATGTTCAACTTTTAGATTAGGCCACTCAAAATACATTTAAAACAGTTAAAGCATTTTTTGAAATTCCATTACACATACATGTTCATTTGTCAACTTCCATATCCATATAAAATGTTAAAACCTCTTGCAAATATATATGTGCATTCCTTTTCAGTACAACATCCTGCTATTCATTTTTTTTCTTTATATATGATTTTTATCAATTTCTGTAACAAAGTTTATATGGTATAAATCCATATACAAAAATTTATTAAAAATCATGTCATGCCCCTATAGCTTTGCAACCCTCATTTTCAGAACTGGGGCCTTGGATAATTGAACATTTAGTCCCAGTTTAGACCTTGCATTTAAATGCAGCTGCCATACAAATGTTTGGTATTCTAGACGGGTTTCCCATTGCCCACCCCTCAAAACTTGACTCAACTTATTCCAATACGTAGAATAAAAATGTCCCACTATCACATTCCCTCAGGTATCTATACAATGTATTTGTTTCTACCTGTCCTGCTATTTCATAATAGTGCTCATAGACCTTTGTCTTTAAACACGCCTCTGTCTTCCTACATAACAACAAGAACACTTCTGACAATAAGCAAAATAGATCTCACCCTTCGAGGAGCAATTAAAATATCCTATTGACCTTCAGAGGGGTCTAAAAAGACCTAGAAGGGGAACATATTTTCTACCCCACACTTCCAAAACTTCCTCCATCAATCCCTTTACTAATGATTCAGGGTATGCACTTTCTAAAAAAGCCCTACAACATATTCTAATTCATCCTTCAAAGCAGAAGTCATATGGGCATCCTGGAACATATGTCTTTTTACAATCCATTTCTTTCGATAGAAGGGATGGTTATTACTAAAATGATCTTTTCTGTAAAGTTTTGATTTAAATCTATTACTTTACACATCTTTAATTAATTTCATGTCAAAATAATTAATTTCATGTAATCCTGTTTGATATGTAAACTTTAACAAATCTGTAGTACTATTTATGTACTTAATATATTCATGTACCATGTCATTTGACTCCTTCCAAATAATAAAAATATTGTCCAACAATCGTAAATAGGAAGACATTGACACAAAAAGAGGGGACTGAACACAATTACATTCCCAATACAGCAGAACTAAATTGGCAAAGAGGAGGATGCAGGTAACCCTCATGGCTACCCCACTGTTCTGCTTATAATACCCCCCTCAAAAATATATTATCCAAATTTTGCCCCACAAACTCCATAATTAACTTATTTTTTTTTATTATTTAAGTTCTCATATTCCATTAAAATACTTGTACACCATTCCAGCCCTAATGGATGGGGTATGACTGAAAATAAATCTTAGTAACAATTGTCACCAATATTGACTGAGAATGATAAAAATCCTTTGTTATTTTAGCTAACAAATCCCAATCCACTAATACACAGTTGCACTGTCCTATAATTCATTTTAATTTTCTGTCTACATATACCACCAGTGGATAGGGCTTAGATCCAGTAGCAGCTACTACTGGCCTAAGGGATGGGTTGTTTACATACATCCTTATGGATTTTAGGCATGCCAAATATGGAATGGGATGATAGGTTTAGGGTTATAAAGAAATTCAAATAAATTCTTATCAATAATACTTTGTTTTAAGTGATCTTCCAAAATTAAATCAATTTTTCTAAATAACATAAATATTTTGTTCCTAGAAACTTGGCTGTACCCTAAATCACTGTTGTGCAAATGTAACATTTTGGCTTTGTAACACCAAAAGTCCATAATGAATAGCCTTCCCCCTTCGTCATGGTTCATTATTCTGATCTCTTTACTAGAGCACAATTACTTCATAATTGCCTGCTCTTCTGGTTTTGAATTACTACCCCCCTTATTTACTCTTACTCAAAAAATTCCTGATACCTGGTTCAACTAAAGATTCAAAATTCACCAGTGTTGGGTGTAATGGAGAGTTAAATATACCCTTTCTTTTAAATATATATGGGGTTCCAGGATCACTGTCCTTGCAAACAAGGTGTTAAAATAGCTCAGAAAACAAAGACAGAGTGAGAAAATACATTTTTGCATACTTGCTTTCTTCCAAATCAAGTACAACAAAACGTCTTCTCATCCACTGCATTTCGCAGTTTTCAGTGCAAATGGGAAAACGAACCTTACCATACAATTCACGTGCAATGCCATCTACTGCTGCATTTGTTTTTAAATGAAAATTCAAGTTTAATTTTTCATAAAAAAATAACTTCCAGAAAAGAAACACAATTTTTATTTGAGAAAGCACAACAAAATATTTGCTATATGAAGTACTGTATGCATTTTCATAGAAATTTTACGCCAATTACAAAACAATGGTATAAACCTTGGAAATGATGTATAACAAGGCTACATCAAAGCACATTGATTATTTCTGCATCAGTCTATGTTAGTATCCTTCTCATCACTTGCTGACATACGATCAATGAAATAAACAAGGTGATCTGTCCATTAGGGTGCAAAAACACATAATTAAGTGCACCAGAGTAAGGAACCCAATTACTGACATTACATATACCTCTCAACTGTACAGATTCAGAATTTTGCCTTATATTTTTGGCCTGTTGCATATAAAACTGTGGTTTTCAGGCAAATCACTGTCAAATCTTTGAGGATTGAAGTCAGAAAATGACAGACATTTGAGATTCAGACTTCATACCCTTCAGAACATTCATGCTAATGTAAAACCTATTATTCTATCAACTTTCTTAAGTTTGTAAGAGCAATATTTAAAAACGGTTACTATTTTTTTGGCCTATGTTCCCCCCATTTGTTATGGCTTTGTCCAGATTTCTTGCTCTATGAGGTTGATAGCTATGCTTATGACAGATTTTAACATCTGCTCTGATTTTTCACAGGACTGTCTTGATCTAAAAAGCCATGTCCTTCGAAATAAAATGCATACACACACACACACACACACACACACACACACACACACACACTTCTTTAAAATTTATTTACTGGGAAAGTCCACCTTGGAACAAAGCCAATTTTTAGCGGAGGCCCGGGGATATAGATATAGATATAGATATATATATATATATATATATATACATACACACGCACACATACATAACATGATATTTTAACTATCTTGCCAATGTGTTGGAAAAACTAACATTAAATGAAAAGCTTTATTTTATAACAACATTTACAATGCTGTCAAACTGTCTGTTTAAATGAAAAATACATGAAAATCAATTCTTCTGGACTGGTTCAGACTCAACAGCAAACAGTCATGTAAAAGGTGAGGTCCCACTTGAGTGAAAAAGTGCCTTTTCACTGTGACAATGGAGTTGAAATTTTCTGTACAGCATCTCTAAAATAACAGATTTCACACAGGCAATGCCCATTTATAAGGAGTTCGTCCAAGATTCTTAGATATACAGTATTCAATAAAATTAAGTGTTAACGTACATCACTGCAAGGCAAATGCCAATGAACCCAATCTGAAGTAGCTAACAGAGGATTCTAGCTTAGTAAATCCTACAGTAACTCCCACTGAAACACTATAAACTTTGCAAAAAAACACCAGCATATCAAACTACAAAACTTAAAACAATACAAAAAACTGAATTTCAGCATGTATTTTCTGTATTTCCTTAACTCTAAACATGAGATTGCCCAGCATAGTCAAAAACAACCAAATGATGCCCCGACTCCTCAAAAATGACAACTTAAAAACAACTGCTAAGAAGCCACTGACCTCTGTGGTGATGCTTTGAAATGCAATTACAGTCAACAACTACATACATTATAACGCCTTCTCCGAGATGGTTCTATGTGCTAACATACTGTTGAATAAGCTTTAGCAAGAACCAAGAGGAAAAAAAAGATTCAGCAACCACTATAAATCCTTCAAGCAAAACAGATTTTGCTGCTCTGAATCCTATACAGGAAAAGAAGCTTCAAAGTCCTGCCCTGGAAAAAGAAATGCTGTCACTCACAATTAAGCAAATTTAAAACACAACATAAAAATACCATAGGTACTTTTCCATTAAACTCCTACCACTTTGCTCTCGTGTGAAGAACAAAGTAAATGGGTTGGACTCAAAGTAACGGTTTATAGAGCTATGGTGACAAGAAGAGAAACAATTTTTTTTTTATTCTGTTTACTTGTATTTTATTATAAGCTGTACTAACGTCGCCACATAGTTAGACGTTGCCCGTTCGATTCTCAGTTAGAGCGTCTTCTGTTTGGCGACATGCGTGAATGGGCGTTTCTTCGTTGGAGGTTGTGCGTTAGGCCCAACAAGCCAGCACGTAAAACTCTACTACCAATCATTAGCGGACCAGAGTTCCGCTGTGGCGACCCCTAACCGGGAAAAGCCGAAAGACACAAACAAACTGTGACTCACACTAAAGTGCTGAGTGACTTGGCAAAAAACGTCCAATCAGTTTCATGCAAATAATACAATTGTACAGTTTGAGTTTGCCAACAGTCATGTGTAGTACAAAGAGTCATAGTTTAGGTCACTAACCACAGTTTTAAAGCTCAACAAAGACTGGCGAGAATTGAACAAAGTGTAATGTTTTGCAAGTCATTTGTGTGAATTTGGTATGAATGAATCGTGATAAAGGTGTGATTAATCCCGAGAAGCTTGTTGTTGTATGAGACGTATATTAGGTGAAGGCACTAATGCACCGTAACCTCCTTTAAGTGTGTCAGTGGTGAATCACAGCAGTGCTGAAACATGTGGAAATAAAATCTGTGGTGTTTTGTGACTATTGCAGTTGTTAAAAGTGTAGAGCTATATGAGAAAGTTTTTCTGTTGCTGACAAGTGACTGTAGAGGAGACATGACTTGCGCATCGGAAAAGCTGAGGATGTGCAGTACATGATGTACTGTGGTACTCACATCGGAACTAAGGCAAGAAAGAAAGGGGGTTGGTTTGTCAACAGGCACAGTATACTTACTCCTTCCACACACATTGTTGCTTTCTGCAGAAAACCCGTCTAGGTAGTGGAGTACCTGTGCTGCAGAAAACCTTGTCCAGGTCAAGTTGTCTCGCCAAAATACCGCTACTGAAATACCGCCAAAACACACCATCGCAAAGTGGTAGGGGTTTAATGGAAAAGTACCATACCATATATCCAACAGAGGCAAAAAAAAAAAAAAAAAAAAACATTAAAAAGGAGATGTTTTGACAAAAATGTTCCTTGGGACTTAAAACATGCATCATGATGTTAACATTCTGTTTTTTAAGGGTTCTACATTTGGTCTTGTTAAATGTGTAAAAGCAACATTTAAAAACAGAAAAAGTTGCAGCACCAAGAAAATAATGTGGGACAGAAATGTGATATAAAAGAATGTGAGCAAGAGGAAGCGTATAAATATTTGAAAATAGATTAAGGATTGGTAATAAAACATGAACTAGTGAGAATAAAAGCTAGTAAAGAACACTTCAGAAGACAAACTAATACTGAAAACGGCCTTGATATAGCAATAAAAATCCAAGCTATAAACCAGTTTGCTGTCCCTGTTCTAATAGATTTGGGGTGACTGACTGGCACTAAAGTAATGGATCAGTTGGACAGGAAAACTGCCTAACACTTATCAAATGATGTGTAAAAATCAGTCTATACCAATATTAAATAATCCTAGTTTTGAAGGAGATATGGGCTTCTCTGAAACTGATTACAGATCTGCAAACTGTGGGACTCCATACATATTTGCTGACCTCACCAGATCCATTCTTAATGAACATTTTAAAACATGAGGAAAACAAGTCTAAGATGACATATTGCTTCATTTAGCAGAAGCATTTTGGTGTGAAGATCGAAGAGAAATTGGTACTTTTCCATTATCGGGGCAACAGATGTCATGAGCAGTTGGAGTCCCTTGAAATGGTTAATGGTATTAGAACAGGTTTGCTTGGCAGTTGTTTGAGTGGGTACTGTGCTTTAGCTGTTTATCTTCAGTAAGATGTTAAAGTTTGGTCATATTTAAATTGTATCCTTCAAAAGTGGTTAATCACACTGAAGAGTTTCAAGTTCTGTAATGTATTTCTTCAGATTTGTCGGCGAACTCAGGATACAACTTAAATGTGACCGAAGTTATAAATCTTACTGAAAATAAACAGGTAAAGCACAGTACCCACTCATATAACTGACAACCAAAAGGATACAATTTAAATGCGACGTTAACGGGGCAGCAGTATACAGCTGTAACTGCACTCTTCCAGGCTACAAGCTGCTATATATATATATATATATATATATATATATATATAGAGATATATATATATATATATATATATATATATATATATATATATACACACATATATATACACATATATAATATATATACACCCAAAACAAATCAGAAGGAATAAAGGAATAAAAAAACATGGGGGAAAACATTTTACCATTCCACGGCTCCTGCTTAATTTGAAGCAGACAGTATAAAAAGGATCACCTTTTAACGGTTCGGCTAAGTTTATTTCGTAATGCTTTAGACACGTGGGGTTCTCCTGACGTTCGTATTGCTCAAAATTATTTCGGAAATTCAGGGCTAACAGCTGTGTGATCATTGTGTAACTGTTGCCCCAATAACGGAAAAGTACTGAGAAATCAAATCAGAAAACAAAAAATCAGACAGCAACTGAATATGCCGGAAAAAAAAAATAAAAAATAAGGAAAAGGATCAGATGTGAATGAAAGAAAATTGGAAAATCCATAATTATAACTGCAAATACAGAGATCTCCTGGAAAATACAGTTACATATTTTCCACTTACCTATAAAACTAGATGTTCAAACAACACGCTGACTTACTGGCATATGGGTAGTAATATCCTGCTGCCTTCCACCCTGGCAGTCTGTCAAAGCTCAGAACTCCTCCACTGCCTGTCTGTGAGGGTGAAGAACCAATCACCTGGCAGGACCAGGACAGCCCTTCACACTCACTGACAGAGCCCTTTCAGTCTTCTACGGTTCAACAGGAAGAGAAGATGGAAACACAAGCTCTGTGAATATCAACTGTTCCAAACCAAAACACGCACATGCACACACACACACACATGCGTGCGCACACATGAGCATGCCAGAAAAGGTTGCTGAAACAAAACACAACAGCAAATCCAACAGCCAACTACGTACACCTAACAAAAGGAGATGGTGGGAGGGTACTGTCAGTATGGCAATGTGTTCTACGAACCTTTACTGTTATTGGTAAATGGAACATGCACAGCTGTACTATGTTCAAAGAACACACTGCCTAACTGGCATATGGATAAATTACCAAAGCTTACCCAACCTGGTAGAAGGAAGGATAATGGTCCAAGAGCCCCTGGAGAACAGTCCTCTATAAAAAAAAGCATCCAGTTTGTAGTGCTTTGTGAAGGTGTGGGTGAAGGACCAAGTTGAAAAGACCCTGGTGGAATGTGCCTCTACCTTGTTTGGATTTGCCTTTCCATGTTGGGTGTAACAAAAAAACAATATCAGAGGACAACCAATATGCAGTGGACTGCTTAGAAACAGATTGACCTTTCACTGTCTCAGAAAAGGAAATAAAAAGGCTTTCAGGCTTCCTAAAGGGCCTTGTTCTGTCAAGGCAGTTCCTGAGCTGCCTGCACATATCCAAAGTATGAAGTATCCTTTCTCCCTTATCCTTAGGTCCTGGAAAAATTCTGAGATCATTTTTAGCAAGAAAGAAAGATTAGTGCCTAACACAATGCTATCCCTGTAGAAAATCAGGTAACGTTGTTCCACGATGATTGCCTGCAGCTCTGGAACTCACCTTGCAGATGTCACAGCAATAAGCAAAAATAGTTTTCCACATTAAAAATGTGACTGCCATGTGAGCTGCCAGTTCAAAAGGTGGTAAGGTCAATTTTTCAAGAACATAAATTAGGTCACATGAAGGAGGAATATGCTTGCCAACTGGACTAATATTCAATACTCCCTTTATGAACTGTCACATCAAAAGAGAAGAAAGAGGAGGCTCCATTGGCAGACAAACAGGGATAGCTGCTAAATGCACATTAATGGATGCATACAAAAAGCTATCTTGAAGTATGTCACAAATATTTCAGGAACAGACGGATAGTAACCTCAATGGACCTACTGCTTCTATTTAGGCACCACTTAGAAAACCTCACTCATTTGTAAATATAAGACTTTCTAGAGGTAGGTTTTTCTGGCCTCTTAACACCTGCTGCACATCCTCATGAAACAAGTGCTTAAACAGTCAAGACAATCACCCAGGCAGAAGTTTCTCCAAATCGGGGTGTACCAATCACCCCAAGACTGTGTGAGTAGATCCAGTGTACGAGTCTGTAATTGTCCTTGGTCAACACCTTTAACAGGGATAACCAAAACTGCCTCAGTTAATATGGGACCACCACAATGACCTTTGGCATTTCTCTTTTCAACTTTCAGAAATACCTTGAGAATCAGTGAAAAGAGTGGAAATGGACACAAGAACATTCCTGTCCAAGGGAACAAGAAAGTGTCTGTCCTCCAAGCATGGCTGTAAGGATATCAGGAATAGAATTTCTCTAGCTGCCTGTTTTGAAAGACGGAAAATAGATATACTTGAGGCAATCTCCACATCTGGATTAGACCCTGTATCAACAATATCTTAAGCTTCCACTCATGCTGATCTGCCCAGGATCTGCTTAATCTGTCTGCCACAATGTTTTGCTCTGACTGTATGTATGATGCCTGAAGAGTCTGAGAATAATGACAAGCCTGCTCCCAGATTATCACTGCCATCTGGCACAGAGGTTTAGACCTCATACCCCCTTATTTATTGAGATATTACATCACAGTAGTTTTGTCTGCAACCACAGACCTGGAGTCCAAAGGTGGTGAAGGACTTTCAAGGCATGAATCACTGCCAACATCTTCTTGATACTGATGTGTTTCTTTATGCCCCTGGGCCTCAAGTAGCTTGCATTTGCATCCCCATTGACACTGCTTGCCAGGTGAAGTCAGACAAATTGATTTGCACAGATTGTACTGGCACTGGATGGGAGAAAGGTACCCTGGATTGATACTCAACTAACCTCTCCACCACTGTAACTCTTGTCTAATGAAGGAAGGCATTGTCGATCAGGATTCCAGGGAATGTATCTAATAACTGTGGACATACCACTGAATTTCTCTCGTGAAAATGGGACAGTAGTGTCAAGAGAATCATGGACTCCATCAGTCCAAGAATTTTTAGGAATTCTCTTGTGACGCCCATGCACTGGCCCAGCAATCAAGGAGCCTCAATCCTCACCACGAACACCAGTGAGGAGCATCTATATAGGGAAAGGATAATAAATACACACACAGTACAGTACAATTTCCCTTAAGAACACACAGAAATCACAATCTGGGGCTGGCCTCTCCCTTTGTCTCCAGGTCGCCAATAAGACTCCCCACTGTCACAGCTACAGGGTCCAGATCTCAGCCTAGAGAGCAAGCTAAAACCTCCAGCACCCTTCTCTGTCCAGCCAGTGCTCTGTTTCCCTGCCCAAGTAGCTGACACTCACACACTTTGAGATGAGCTTTATATACAACTACACATACACTCCTGGAGAAGGCTGGCACAGGTTCTCCAGCTGTGCCCCTTTTACCCAGACTATACAGTAGTACCACTTGCCACCACCCACTAATATTTATCAGCTACTAAAAAGGCCGTTAAGAAAGCGTGTCCAATTATACTGTGCAATATTATTATCAAAATGGTAAGTGCAACTGAACAGTCAAGGTTTATTGGAGTGGCTTGGCCAGTATCACTATATACATGCAATGTACTCTAGAGCTTAAATTATCTCTACACAAAACAGCCACAGTTGAAAAGTTTAAAAATGTTTAATAAATAATAAAAACACAAGCCAATACTTCTTATTACACAATGCTAGTCAAAAGTTCAGAGATCACAGATAAATACTTAAAATAATACAGCAGAAAAGTTCCGACATCAATACAGAAAAAATGAATCTAATCTTCCTAGTTCCTAGCTATATCTAAGAGAAAACACAGTTCTAAAATAAACTTACATATAGAACACAGACAGAGTGCTAGTGAGTTGGATTTTCTCAAGACAAATGCTAAATGCTCTCATTCTTTCTGTCCTTAAATTGATAACAATACCACAGATTAATTTCAGATTACATCATTTCTTTTCTGGTTCCCAGGCTAACAGAAACTCAGAGGTTAATATCTCTTTTGATCTTGCAGCTGGTCAGGAAGCCAGAACAGTAAAAGAAAATATACATGTAAATTCTAGCCATTAACTCTGGCCTCAAAACCATAGGCAGAATGCCTCCCTCTAGACATCTCGGCTCCGAGTTTTAAATTAAAGAATTTCACAATGCTTGACTTATCAGCTTTCTTACAACAGAGTACACTGTTGTTACATTTTTGCAGTTTGACATCCAATACAGTCTTTTCACATTTAAGAGAACAAGCCTGTGGCTTGCATTAATATTTACAAATGACAGAATTATCTACAAAATTTTACCTAGCTAGGCTGGCAGCCTTCACCTATCTTCACATCTCTCACCAAGGCAATAGTCTTCTTGGAGAATTCCTGAAACACCGTCTGGTATGACAGGACCTTGTCTTTAAGCAGAATGGGTTTCTGGAGTCTATCAAGCACTCCAGAAAGACGGGTTTTTGCAAGGGTGGCAGACATGACTTTTGGAAGTTCAGTTTGAAACCTAGATGGGAGAGTAAGGTCAAAATCTTCTCTAGTGATTCCAAACACCTGGCCAAAAAGACTGCGCAGATCAGTAAGTCATCTAAGTATGGAAAGATATGAATGACCAGAGTCTGAAAGACGGCGATTAACAGAGCAAGGCATTTGATGAACACTCACGGTGCAGTGGATAGCTCAAAGTCCAATACACAAAACAGTGAACCAGACGGAACAAATCTCAGATACCTCCTGAAGTGATGAGCAATGGGGATAAGATATTAGGCATACTTCAAGTCCAGGGTAACATGAAGCAGCTATCTGGCAACACAGAAAGCACTGCCTGCAGAATGAGCATCTTGAACTTAGGGACGTCGGCAAATTTATTCAGAAATAAGCCTCCACAACTGTTCTTTCTCTAGGAACCAAGAAAATTATGGAGTACAAACCTCTCATTCTTTCCAAGCAGGGACTGGTTCTATGATCCATGAGTCCAACATTTGCTGGAAAATAGGAGGTTATAACAAGAGCTGGTCCAGAAGATAGGGGCACCCCTTGTACAGAGGTGGGTGGTCTTTCCACTGCTATTTGCAACCTACTGCCAACAGCAACACCCATTTGTCAGAAACCAGTAAAGGCCAGGAAACCTTGTTGAGAGCTAATTTGAGAAATGAGGGACTGTATGAAGGACTTGATGAAGGCAGGTGCCGCGCCCTCAGCATAGCTATAAGTATGGAGGGGAGTTTTACTTTTTAGGAAAGGGGCCCTTCTTGTTCGGCTTGGTGGAGTTGTCGTCCTGCCATTTCCTTTTATTGTCTTAGTACTTGCTCGGCTGGGACTTCTGTTTATTAGGCAGGTAAGAGTTATCCTTGCTTAAAGGAGGTAGACTTGGGAATATGGAACATGTTTGACACTCCTTGCATCAATTTACCTCTGTCATCCCAGTGTTTAAAGATCTGATTAGCTACTGTAACAAACACACAAAACTCAAGAGAAGTATTCAAAATCTCATTTTTTTAACTCAGAAAATTCTGGGAGTGCAACCAAGTATACATCCTTATCACAGCTGACAATGCTGAATTTCTAGAAATGGTATCAACTGCCTCCAAGGAAATTTTTAAGGCATGTTTTGACACCTGAGAAACATTGGATATAAATTAACTGTGACCTCTTGCTCTGTAGGCAATGATGCAGCAAAGTAATCTAAACTGCACATTAATTTCAACACAAACTTCCACAGAAAACACTAGTAGTTAAACATTTTAAAAGCTATTGTGACAGCTTCTTTCCCCAAGATTTGAGCCACTTGTCTAGTTTATCTTGAGGGGCTGAGTGAGAAGAAGAGATGGTCTTCTTAGTAGTAAAAGTCACTAGGACACTGAAGCATGGTCTGCAGACAAAGGGGCTTGAAGGCCAGGTAAGGCTGGGTATACCCTAAATTTCTTAAACACTTTCTTAGGCAAAATCTGAAGACATCTTCCAATGTTTGGATTAATGGAAGAAAGGTCTCAATGTCTGGGGCCTCATTTTTCAACAGACTATAAACCCTGTTAATCTCAAGAGCAGCTGCAGACATCTCCCAGTTGAATACACCTCTAAATCTAGTCAAAAATGAAGTTTATATCACAGGGGATCATCCTTTACCAAAAATTCAAAAAACAGATGTGAGAAAATTCGATCCTGTAATCCATGAAAAAATACAAAAGTAGCATTGTTCCCTGAAACTGCTAAACCTAGAGATTAGAGTGTCTTATGTACAGAGAGACACAAAGTCAAAAAATGCCAGGATTTACAGGCAGAAATTAGAGTATTGTGGAAGAAAGATACCCAGTCAGTTCAAATAGCAATAGGGGTAATAGGTTAAATAAAGAATTTACAGTCAAACTTAGATATGCTACCAGTTCATGCAACTTCATACTAATTACAGGAGGAGTCAATTTTGGGCACATGGCAGAAGTTAAGAGCAGCACTTTTGGACATCATCAAAGATTTTATTTTATTTGACATTTGTTAACCAGGTTAGTCCGACTGGGCTGCTGAGCCCTTTCTCAGTGGAGACCCGAGGAGAAAAGCTCCACAGATAAGCAAATACAAAAACAAAACTTGATGCAATATTAACATACAAGTGTACATACACAGGAGAAACAGAATACAAATTATAAATGAACACAATAGAATACAAGAGTAATATTGAGGGCTTAAACAGCCATGGTACATACTAAGTATATAAAATATAGTATAAAAAGTGAGATTTTTATCTAACAACTACCATCAGAGAGAAGTTTAAGGATGATAGAATATCATAAAGACCTTAAATGAGTAGTTGTGGTATAAAGTGTGAGAGCTGAGAGGGGAAGAAGAATAGGACAGGGAGCAGTTTAGGTGGGAGTGAGACAAGGACGGGTCCAGGAATTAGTAATAAGTCCTTTAGAAGTTTTCTGAAGTTAAGGAAGTTGCCATTTGTTCTTAGAGAAAAGAGAAGTTTGCTCTAGGCATTGGCGATGGAGTGGCTCTATAAAAGGTTGCCAATATTTTTATTGGATTTGTAGATGTCGAAGAGGTGTTATTTCTGTGTTTGCTGATATGGGTAGAAGAGGTGATGAGAGAATCCAAAGAGACTGATGCTAGTTTTGGGAGAGTAGGAATTAAGGGAGTTCCAGTCAATATTGACATCACCTAGTCTCATAAGAGATGTTTTGAGATGCCCAGGAGAGAAAGTGTTCAGGGGAAGGGATGATGCTGCCAGGTGGGATATAAATTGCTACTATGGCTAGGATTCTGTGATTATTTAATTTACAGTTAGCAATAAGAACGATACAGATTTCCACTCCACAACCACTGTAGGGTATCCAGACACTTTATTGATTTCTCAAAAATACAAGTTGAGCGCTTTCTTCCCACAATCGGGTCTTCCTCATTACATTTAAAATACCCAACAACTTACTCTTAAATACCCATAGGCAACCACACCACCTATTCCAATTAAACAATTAACATCCTAACAGAATACTTAAAGCAATCCTACTAAAAAAACACATTTACTCAAAAAATACATTTTATTCTTACAGGGGAAATAACATTGATGGCAAACTACCATAAATTCATATCCTAATACTTCAATAAAAAGTTTATATTTATATAATATGATAATATTTGTTAAACAGTATTGCTTATACATATTTTTATATACACATAATAAATTTAAACATTAAAACCTAACAATTAATAAAATACTTACATGCAAAAACATTCCTCCTCCATACTTTCTATAACTATACCTGAATATTAAACAATGTACTTAAAGTGGCTTTGAACAACAGAAAAATGAACACTATATAAATGTGTATGAAAAGTATTATACTTGGTTTTAATTTAACCTAAAATGTTTTTTAACTTCAAAATACACATTAATATTCTCATTAATTTCTGGGAACTGGGTGGCGTTTAGTCTCAATTTCCACCTTAGTTCACATAAATCCAAATGCACATCCAATATTGCCCCTTGAGTGTCCTTGACAATTTGCTGGAGTACTAAAAATTTGAAAGTGTGCCCATTAAATTCCTGTAATGTGTCTGCTTAAAGCATTGGTAATTTTCTGATTTCTTATATCTAGTAGATGCTCCCTCATCCTATCCTTAAATTTCCTGCAAGTCTTACCGACACAGAATGCGGAACACATTTGGCACTTAGCCAAGTAGACCACATTCATGCTGTTACAATTAAAATGACCAGTAATGTGTAATGCCCTGTTGTTCAAAACAAAGGTGTCCTTAGTTTCTAGTATATTTTTATAAGTGCCCATTCCACATTTATAATTTCCGTTAATCCTAAACGGGGCCAAACCAGTTTGTTTATTCCTTTTGTTGTTATTACCGTTTGCTTCCAACATATTCTTAAATGATCTATCTTTCCTAAAGGCTACTCCAGGTTTTATACCAATTTTTCCAGTAAGACGGTCAATCACAGGCCAAAATTCCCCAATTTCGTCTAATAATTTCCACAATTTCCTCCCCGTCCAGGTTAAATGTTGTAATGAAACTAAGTGATTCATAAACCTTTTTATTCTTTTCTGATATGGGTTTTGAACAACAGGGCATTACACATTACTGGTCATTTTAATTGTAACAGCATGAATGTGGTCTACTTGGCTAAGTGCCAAATGTATTCTGCATTCTATGTCGGTAA
The DNA here is from genome assembly GCF_019279795.1 of Protopterus annectens. Lineage (NCBI taxonomy): Eukaryota > Metazoa > Chordata > Ceratodontiformes > Protopteridae > Protopterus > Protopterus annectens. Next base: position 976,907,358 of record NC_056730.1, on the reverse strand, counting down.
GACTTGCAGGAAATTTAAGGATAGGATGAGGGAGCATCTATTAGATATAAGAAATCAGAAAATTGCCAATGCTTTAAGCAGACACATACAGGACTTTAATGGGCGTACTTTCAAATTTTTAGTACTCCAGCAAATTGTCAAGGACACTCAAGGGGCAATATTAGATGTGCATTGGGATTTATGTGAACTAAGGTGGCAAATGAGACTAAACGCCACCCAGTTCCTAGGAATTAATGAGAATATTAATATTCTGTGTATTTTGAAGTTAAAAAACATTTTAGGTTAAATTAAAACCAAGTATAATACTTTTTATACACATTTATATATTGTTCATTTTTCTGTTGTTCAAAGCCTCTAAGTACATTGTTTAATATTCATGTATAGTTATAGGAAGTATGGAGTAGGAATGTTTTTGCATGCAAGTATTTTATTAATTTTTAGGTTTTAATGTTTAAATTTATTATGTGTATATAAAAATTTGTTTAAGCAATACTTTTTAACAAATATTATCATATTATATAAATATAAACTTTTTATTGAAGTATTAGGATATGAATTTATGGTAGTTTGCCATCAATGTTATTTCCCCTGTAAGGAGAAAATGTGTTTTTTTTTTTTTTTTGAGTAAATGTGTTTTTTGAGTAGGATTGCTTTAAGTATTCTGTTAGGATGTTAATTGTTTAATTGGAATAGGTGGGGTGGTTGCCTATGGGTATTTAAGAGCAAGTTGTTGGGTATTTTAAATGTTTTAAGGAAGACCCGATTGTGGGAAGAAAGTGCTTAACTTATATTTTTGAGAAATCAATAAAGTGTCTGGATACCTACAGTGGTTGTGGAGTGGAAATCTGTATCGTTCTTGGCAGTCTCTATTGTGTTTGGTTACTTAGTTAGCAAAAAGAATTTCAGCTGGATGGAAACTGGGAGGAGATATACGTAGAGGACAGAGAGAAAGTTTGTCAGAGTATATGATAGCTACACCATCACCTCGTTTCTTGTATTGATCGAAGTGGAGGATGTTGTAACCGAGGGGGAGGATTTCAGAGTCTGTAATATGGGGTTGTAACCATGTTTCTGAAAGGGTGAGAATGTCAGAGTTGTAGAGACAAATAAGGACATGGAAAAAAGTAACTTTGTTAGCAATGATTTGAATACTGAGGGAGAGTATTTTCAAGGTTTTGGTGTGTGAGACTGAGGAGTTTGAACACGGGGTATAGGCGGGTGACGAGGGAGAATGGACAGGTACTATAGTGAAGGTGTTAGAGGGGTGAGTATGGGTATCTGTGGTTGAGTTGGAGGGTGCGCCAGGGTTGGGGTGAAAATCATCAGCCAGCAGGAGGCTTGGAAATGGGGGGTTGTATGCTGAGGTAAGGGGGCTGCAGAAGAGAAGTTTGGGTTTAGGTTTTGTGGGGGGAGAGGGAAGGGAGAAGTAGCTTACATTTATATAAGAGAGTTTGAAAGTGAGTAAACAGTGAGGGAACTACTGAGACGTTTATAGAGATTAGTGGATTGTAATGTTTGACAGAGACAACAGGAAAAGAGTGGAAGTGGTGGTAGTGGGAGTAATAAGAGGTGGAGTAGGAAAGAGTGAGTAGGAGGAGGGAGTTAAGTAGGATGAGTACCATACTGTATGTTGAGTGAAAGAGTTAGATTAATAGAGTGGAGGAGGTAGTTTTGAGTGACTGAATAGCTAGGACTTGCTGGATGATGGAAACTGAGTGGTTGTGAGGGTGTGGCGAATTAAAGTGAGTGTATACGTTTGAGGAAACTGGGGAGGGTGGGGGGAGTGGAGTGAGGGCGAATGGAGTGGGTTGAACCAGGACTTGTAGAAAGCTGGGAGATGAGAAAAACAATCAACCAGCTAGCCCAGGTCAGTACCTAAAGGTGTCTTTTTATCTATGTGAACTCAAAAGCAGATTTAGTAAAGCATCAAGGAGGTAGAATATAAAATAAATGCAAAGCCTTGGAAAACTATATATTTTTGTTACGGTAATTGGGAGGACAATGGGGGAGAGGGGTCCAGTAGTTTGCACAGCAGAAGAACTGATGGGAGAAGCACAGATATAAGATTATATTATTCCTACACTGCTCACAGTCTGTTGATAAAAGTAGGACTTGCAGTAGATTTTTACTGGTTTGTACTAATTTCATGAACTTTGATTGTACCCTAACTTAGGAATGGGGTCCATTTCCACTGCAGAAAATAAAATGTGAGAAAACTAATCAAATGGTTAATCTTCTATAGAACTTCTCTGACTCCACTGACCTCTGCAGTACTATCCCAACTGTGTCAGTGATCACTTATACTCATAGATATAGCCCCCATGGATTTATCATACCATTTTCCAGTTAATTTTGGATTAGGACTACCAGACCTGAAGAGGTATTTTGGGGCCACGTAATCAAAGTTTGTATATATAACGTACTGAATAATATAGACAGAAGTGGAAAAAAGATGATGGTGGTATAAAGGCAAGGTATGCGGGGCAATGGCAGATGACTGTTTTGGATGGATGCAAGCCATAAAGCAAAACAATAACAACCACAGAGAATTTGACATCTACAAAGTGTCAGCAAAATTTGGGAAAATGAAAGCAGTGTGGAAATGGAGCAAAGAGATTCTTCCAACAGGGATTTACAACAGTAAGGGTTCACAACTTAGTCTGGAGGGGCTAGAAGTTAATGGAGGAAATTACCTAAGGAATCAAAGTACTGGAAACATGTACATCAGGAAGGAAAAGAGTTGGTAGAAACCAAGCAGGTATTTGACTTGCAGGTTAGCGATTGTCTCCTATATCAGGGATTGATAGGAGAGTAATAAAAATAGTGGGAGAGAGGAATAATAAGTGAAAGACCAGCCCTAGTGAGGTTTCTAGTGGAGCCACGAACAGATGCAGTCAACAAAAAACAGATAATAAACAGAGCACATAAGACTTTGCGTAACTATAGGAATCAATCAGTGAAGTTTAAAATAGGACTAAGATAAACAGAACAGACAAACTTTGAAGGAACAATGGGAAGAGAATTGTGCAGCACCTAAACATGTGACAACATTTAGACAGTTCAGGACATTTGTGTGGCACTATTTACACAGGTACTTTTACACACACAGCACACGTCAAAGACTCTTCAAGTAGGAAGTAGGTATCAGAGATATGAAGGGGGGGGGGAAATGAAAACATATATTTTGGGAATGTTACAGAACTTACTAGTTTAAGACTTCTTACAGAATGCTTTAATATAAATGTTGGTGGAACAAATGTGGTAACTAAAGACGTGATATTTTTGAGTTAGTGTTCAGTGTTATAAGTGCCAAGACACTGTAAGGCCTTATTAAATTTAAAACTGTTGGCAGCTAAAAGAAAAACAACAGGAAAAATTAAACAGAAGATTAAACCAACTTTAAAGGCTATGCTTGGCATAGTAAAAAAAAAAGTAGTAAAAATGGAGATGGCATGTTTTAAAGAAGAGCTGTATCTAGCTCTGGCTACCCATCTACTCTAACAAAAAAAATCTTCTCTTCAGAGCTAAGGAGCAAATAAAAAATTCTGGTGCTCTGAGTTGAACAGAAACAAGAAAAGTTTCTCTGCAATGTGTATTAAGTCACTTGCTACAGTTTAATAAAGCGGCTTGCTACAGCCCAATACCATGCATACAGCATTGAAGTGCTTCATCCTTGGCCACAAATCCAGTACTGATATTCATTTCTGAATGCCAGTACTATACTACTGCCCAACTGGCATCTGCTAATCACAACCCCTGACATTTGGTACCAGGGAAGCTGTCCCCCTTAACCCCCACCATTGCTATACCCCAGCTTTAAAAGAGGAAGGAAGTGCACAAAAATAAATGGCATCTTCTTCTTTCGGCTTTTCCCGGTTAGGGGTCGCTACAGCGGATCACCTGTCTGCTCATAACTGGCAGTGGACTTTTACGGTGTTGCCAGCCCGGTGTCCAACTTTCCACTGAAGGCACGCACACGCAAAGCACTCACACCTAGGGCCAATTTAGAGTATCCAATCCACCTACAGCATGTCTTTGGGATGTGGGAGGAAACCGGAGCACCTGGAGGAAACCCACGCGACCAGAGAGAGGACATGCAGACTCCGCACAGAAGGCACCCCGGCCGAGGATCGAACCGGAAAACTTCTTGCTGTGAAGCAGCAATGCTAACCGCTGCACCACCCCAGCCGCCCTAAACAAAAATAAATGGCATATTTAGCATTAATATATAATAGTGCCTACTTGAATAAATAGTACATCTGTGTCTGCATTTGTTGTGTTGCTGTTCTAAGATCCAATCTGTTTTACTTGTACCTTAATGATTTTTTCCAAAAAGCAGTAACACAAACATTAACATGTAAAGTCTGTAAGCAACATACTATAGAATTAACCAAGCTCAGGCAAATGTGTAACCACAGAATTAACATGTGATCTGCTCTGCTACCAAGAGCAGAAAGTAGTGTAGAAGACAAGCATTTAGAAAGGAATGACTGTTAAAGATGACCCCCTATTATGTTTTGCTTTGGTCAAAGTCATGTGAGAGAATGCTTTATATAAAATAAAAAATATTCATACCACTAATGCAAACCCATATGGCTGTCAAGGACATACAGGTGATGTTCCATATTATGTGCAGGAAATGCAAAGTGAACCAGATGGCCAATTTGACAATTTAGTATTTGCTTAGAAATAACCTTCAGTGAAAAATGAGGACTAATATGCACTTTAAAACTATGGGGTAAACAAGATAAGGAGACTCCATAATCAGTCTGCTATTCTGAGGAGAAATGAAGTAGTCTTATGAGGTATACTACTTTCAAAAACAAAAAGTATGGTATGGGAGTGTGGGCTGTGGCAGTCATTTAAGGATAAGTGTAGAACAGGACTCACTAAAAGTCAAAACAAAATAAGTTATAAGAGATGTGCAGAAATGAAACCAGCCAAAAGAATGTACGACAGTACTCAGCCAGACTTATGAAACTGAGGAGAATCCCGAAAGTGAAAGGACGAGGTTATTTGCTCTAGAACAATATAAACAGGTATCAAGTTGTCTAACATAACAGGGTGTGAAACATTTTTGAAATAAGTAGAGCTAATAGGAAATGGCAAACCTTCTGGGATAAATAACACCAATGACAACTGTTTGTCAATGTCAAATGTCAGAAATCAGACGAAGTTTTACAAACACAGATCTGTTAAAAAGACCTTCTGTAACAGAATTCTTGTATGTAAAGGATTTCATAAATCCATAACAGATAAAGTTTACACTCCAAAGCAACTCACATGAAGTTACTGACTTAATGATATACAGATTAAAACTGTCTAATAATCAAATGCATGTCCACGCTGCAAACAGCAGCAATTCAGCACCAGGCCTTCCCCAACAATACTAAATTTTCACTGACATTCATCTTCAAATCATTGCAATGAAAAGTTAAAAACTCATTTGGTAGTACATTTCGATCTGAATCACTGTATAATAAGATAATATGCCACAAGAAAGAGTGAATAATTCATAGTTTACTCAAGTTGGGGGGATGCACCCTCATGACCAAATCAGGGTCTCTCACCGTCAGTAAAACAGTATTATACCATGACCCCCCAAAACATGCACGCTGATTGGCCAGCGTGCCCGTTGTAAATCGAGTTATACTAATGGAAAAAGGTCCGGTCGCCCGGACTTTTTTCCATTAGTATAACTCGATTTTAAACACTGTCTCGCTATGTTAAATGGGTTTAACATAGCGAGACAGCTTTAAAATAAGCAACGGAGATCTCCGTTGCTTATTTTAAAGCTGTCTCGCTATGTTAAACCCATTTAACATAGCGAGACAATGTTTTAAAAGCAATGGAGAAAGCAAGATCTCCGTTGCTTTTTAGTGTTTCGCTATGTTAAATGAGTTTAACATGGCGAGATAGTTTTAAAATAAGCAACGGACATCTCCGTTGCTTATTTTAAAACTGTCTCGCTATGTTAAACTCATTTAACATAGCGAACACTAAAAAGCAACGGAGATCTTGCTTTCTCCGTTGCTTTTGCCCACAGCTCTGATGTACTGCGCAGGCGCGCAGTACATCAGAACTGCCGCGGATGCCAGACATCTGCGGAAGGGCAGCAAACAGGCATTATACTATGCCATTATTTAAGAAAAGTAATAGTTTCTTTTCTTAAATAATGTCATGGTATAATAGCAATAACCCACTTCTGGGTGTGGGTAATGCTAAATTTACCCACGGTTGGCTTTGTTTGGTCCCTCGGGCTTCGCCCTCGGGACCAAACCACGCCAACCGTGGGTAAATTTAGCATTACCCACACCCAGGCATGGGTTATTGCTATAATAAACCACACTCAACTAAGGTGAAATATTATTACACAGCCTGGAATTTTATTTCCTTTTGAAAGTTTTCCTTTTTATAAGTGCTTTATGATTACAAACTAATGTGCTAATCCTTAAAATAAATAACAGCTCAACAGCAGTTTTAAAAGCTGTTTGTGTGCATGTTAACATGTATAAAGAATGTGGAGAATGAGGGATATACTTCACTCGCTAAGCAACTTCTGCAAATATCACACAGCTGGGGAGGGGGCATGCTATATACAGAAAGGCAAAGCTTTTTTAGGCATTCAGAATCTATAAAAACAACAACTGAAGCAAAAGGATTTCCTTCCACTTAAGTGGGAAGGCACACAGGTTTGAGCTTGTAGTTCTCTAAAGACCTCTAGATTTATTCATTTATTTTTATTTTTACAGTTTGTTTACCGGGATAGTCCACTGGGCCAAGAAGAGCCCGTTTTCAATGGAGTCCCGGGGAGAAAAGCTCCAAGAACAACAATATAATATGAAGACAATGAATTTACACTTATGTAATACTATTGAAGAACGATGGTATTACACAACATGACAAAAAATACACAACTGCAGTGAAAATACAGAGAGAAAAGCAAAAGGTAAAATTACACACACACACATAAATAAGTCAATTAAAATAAGGAAAATCCTTTGGTGCATATTCCTGTTAGATTTGTTACAATGTGAAATAACACTGGGTTGACATTACAGGTTTACATGAAATCGTAGCAGAGTTAAAGTAGGATAGGGGGATAAGAGGTGTTATTTGCTGAATGTAAGAAGGGTGGGGCAATAACTAGAAATCAAAGTAGAATTCTGGATGCCTTCTTTTATGAAACATTAACCATAAAAAGTGGGCTCTTTTTTCAGAAACATTAACTTCTCAGATGTTTACTTGGCCAAACCTGAAACAGCCCCCAGATGGATTAGACCCTTGGCTAACTACATAACAACAAGCACAGGCATACAGTGTTATCAACTCTTCTGCTGTGGGGATAGGGTTTTAGATCAAACTGCTGCCACACTGCAGGGTAAGGCTAGGATTTAGTAGCTGAAGAGAAAACCCACATCTACCACGGATCAAGTTGCTATCATATACGAGGATGGTACTACTAGAAGCAGATAATGAAAAATCAGTAATTAGAATGAATACAGAATCTTCCTTATAACAGAAAACAGTACAGTGGAACAAGGCCTGCTCTACATGGGAACGGCATACAGAAACAGTAAGTAATCAATGATTAAACACTGTGGATATGGATTTAAATTCAGACTCTCCAATGAACTAAAATGAAACACAATTCAATTATATAAGAGAAAATACACTACTTAAAAAGATGCAACTGGATAAAAGTGTCCTGCATTCATGCATGTCTTAGAAAGAGCAAAGAATCCATATAAATTTCCATATACATTATATTAGTGCAGAATCCAAATTATACACAGGAGTGAGAAAAATTACTCGACAGATTAAGCAAATATAAAGAAAGCTAAGACAAAAAAATGGTACACCAGGACTGGACAATATAAAAATTAAAACATTATGCACACAGATTCCTCTTTCACTAATTAGTTCAAACAGTTGGCAAATGGCAGCAGTACCAACACCTTCATTTCAGCAGTTTGACAGAATACTCAGACTGTTTCCAATAATAAAGGTTAATGGTTGAGGCAAGCTTAGACCAATTAGTCTACTGTCCACTGTGGCTAAATTAGCAGAAAGGTCTGCTGCATATTTACTGCAGGAAAATTTACTACCTTTAGGTGCAAAGGACAGTAACTGGTTTGCTTAAGAGAGTTTTTCTACCCAGCAGGCACTATCATTTTCTTTTAAAACCAAAAGAAGACACTGATGTTAAAGCAGTTACTTAGGCAAACCACCACAAAGCATTTGATAACATCATTCAGACATGCTTAGTAAAGCAGATAGCACCCTTGAGAAAAAATAAATATCTAACATCTTGAATAAAAGTATGATTAAATGGAAGGCAGTAATAGTCAAAGACCGAGCCTATGATGAAAAAACAGGCAGTATTAAGTGATGCAAATCTCCCAAGTATCAATGTTAGGCCAGCATTTTTTTCTTCAGACTATATGCTCATGATAATAACCATTCATTGAGGGGTGACTGTGATCAAATATGCAGATAATTTTCTCTTTGCCCCGCTGTGTATCAATCATCATCCCTCTCCATGACCAATGGGTCCATTTCATCCCATCTTCAGGGTTCACCACAGGGATGGTTGGCTGGGAGAAGCCATCACGGTAACACAAGTTGTTTTTTTTTCTTTCTTTCTTTAGTTTTCCCTATCCTTAACCCATGGAAAACTAGAGGCATAACAGAGAGGCACACAATCAGTTGACAGCAGAGGATATCCCACCACTGCCACTTCTAACAGGGACATTCCCACCAGGCATCCCTGCCCCATCCAGCTGAAGAATGAGCAATGCGCTTCCTAGTCTCCACTAGGAGGTTAGTACTACAAGTGGGCCCTTGATACAATCAATCTTCAAACAGACAACATCCATTCACCCCCTCCCAACCTCCTTCAGTGCAATGGCTACTAATCAAACCCATTTTCCCTGTACTCAGTTGAGAATCTTCTCCTGTGTCACAGAGCCAATCAAATATGTAGATGACCTGAAGCTCTGTGAAACAATTTAGTATACAACATAGAGAACAGATGCAATCTAGAAAGCACTGCTCTTTGATCCTCTCACAGTTGCATTCCTATCAGGATGAATAAGCTGAATGTAATCCATTTTGACATTAAACATGCTCAGTTGAAATAGTATAAAGCTGGAACCTTCTGCTCTATAACATAAGGAATATATCATCTTTATAAGACTTCAATAACATTTTGGATAAATATATAGGTTCATATGTGTGTACTAGGCTAATGGCCTTGGAGCCTTTACAAGCCTAGCCATAGGATTACCCTGGCATCATGCCACCCGACCTTAATTCCCAGTGCCTCTGTGAAGTAGAGCGACTGGAGTGATCCCCGGAGTAAATTTTTTATTTCCCATCCACTCATCAAGATTTCTCTTGAAGAGGGCCAGTGAGGTGCTCTGTTTGACATGTATGTTAGGTCTATTCCATAGCATGGGCAGTCTCTGGGTTATGAACCTGTCCCTCTAGCATGTTCTGTTGATTGTGGTAATGAGGTTGAGGTCTCTGGAGCGTGCAGTGTGGAGGAATCGGGATTTCTTTAGATGTAACATTTCTAACAGAGCTGGGTCAGACAAGGCTTTGTAAGTCAAGCACAGATCGCCTCTAAGTAGGTGATATGAGACAGAGAACAGTTGGGAGTTTTTTTTACTCTATCCATAAGCGTTTAAGGCGTAGGATCCTCTTTGTGAGGCACATTTGCAGCCTCTCCAGTTGTTGCAGGGGTCTAGTGAGGTACATGCCAAATGAGGCATTGTACTCTAACTGGCCTAATGAGGGAAGATTAGCGGGAGACAACGACCGCTTTCTTCCTGGATGCAAAACCCTTAGTAATGAGATGTGCCACATATAAGGACTTTCTGACCACAGTGGCAATGTGGTGGTCAAAAGAGAAGTTGCTGTCAACCTGTGATCCCAAATCTCTTATAATGCTTTCTGTGTTCAGTGGACTACCATCGATGTGATAATTCAAGGAAACCATTTTTTCCCAAGGGGGATGACAACACTTTTTTTGGCATTGAGCTTAAGGCCATGGTTCTGACACCAGTTGTTGGTCTCACTGAGGCCTTTCTGTAGGTTGTGAACATCACTTGGGGAGTTAATAGCTCCCAACTTGCAATCGTCTGCGAACTTTGTCAGCCAGAGTCCCTTCGTGTTAGCCTGGACTTCAGAGAAGTAGACACCAAACAGGAGAGGACCCAGGACCAAACCATGTGGGACTCCACTCGTGACTGGTCGGCAGTCTGACTTGGAGTCAGCTACTTTCACACTGTGGGTTCTACCTGTGAGCCAGTTTGCAACCCACCTAGTGATATAGTGGTTGATGCCCAGCTTAGTGAGTTTTGTTATGATTCCTGAGTGGGGAATGGTATCAAAGGCCTTGGCCAGATCAAGGTAGGCTGTATGAACTACCTTGCCTTCATCCACAGCTCTAGTGACTGACTCAAAGAAATCGACCAAGTTGAGCAGACATGATCTACCCTTCACAAAACCAAATTGTATAGGATCCAGAGTTTGGAGATTCCCTATATCCTTGTTTATTTGGTCCATGATGATGCGTTCCATAACTTTGCATATCAGACTCATCAGGCTAATACAGATAGTTCCCAAGGTCTGTAGTCTCTCCTCCTTTGAGGAGAAGGATGACTGTAGCAGTGCGCCATTCGGTGGGGACAAAGCCTGAGGTGAGGCTGTGAATGAACAAGGCACACAGGTGAGGTGCCAGTTCACTCTGTAGTTCATGCAGAACACAGCCAGTGATACTGTCAGGTCCCATAGAAGCTGTATTTTGTCCTTGGACAGTGCTGTTTTAACCTGTGCAGCAGTAATACTGGGTGCCTGGTAATCTACTGGTATTGTGATTAGTCCTTTGGGGGGGGGGGGTAAAGTTGGCACTGAATCTGTCGGCCAGTATATTGGCAATATCTGTTGGCTCGGTATAAGAGGTTAAGAGGTACCAGTGTGCAGTAGCTCAGAGCAAATCTGAGTATTGTCATGGAGATTCTTTACATAATTATAAAGGCCTTATGGTTGCCTTTACTATCTGCTACAATGCTGTTTTCATAGCTAGCTTTAGAGGATTTGATGAGGGATCTCAACCTTTAGTTGAGACTGATAAAAGGAGTTTTTCCAGTCTTGGGACTTCATCTTATTCTGCATCAGTTTCCCCCTTCTGTTGTAGAGTTGGTTTATGGCAGGGGACCACCAGATTGGCTTCTTTTTTTTTTTTTGAAAAGAGCATCTGGGTTCTATTGGGTATGGTGAGATCCATGCATTTTTGTACGTGTTTGTACAGTGCACTGGTGTATGATTCGGCGGTCATGCAACTATTCTCCATTTGCATGGGTGCTGTGAAGTTAGCCACCTCTGTTTTTAGGAGCCTAAATTTAGCTTTAGAGAACTTTTTCATGGTAGTTACCTTTGGGGGGGGGGGGTATGGTGGGATGGATGTGGATTTCCAAGGTGATTAGTTTGTGGTCAGATCTAACCAGGGAGGAGTTGACTATTGGTGTAGAGCAGCATTCACGCATGTTAGTAATGACCAGGTCAAGGATGTTACCTCTAGTGGGGGTAAGAACGAGCTAGTCCAGGGCACTGGAATTAATGAAGTCCAGAAAACGTTGGGCAAGTGTATTGGTACATGAGACGTTTTCTCAGTTAATGGAGGGGTACTTGAAGTCGCTCAGTATGAGTGTGTGTGTTAGGTTGGACCCTAATATTCTCCAGGGTGCTTAGGAACATGGAGTTCGAGTCTTGGGACATGGTTGGGGACCTATAGCAGGCTATGGCCTGAATCGCTGTCTTACCCAATGTTAGCTGCACCTGAAGTATCTCAGATGCATTATGTTGGGCTACCAGTCTGGAGGTGTGCGCATCGTTTATGAATATGGCGACACCAACCGCATTTGGAGCTTTGGTCCAAGTTCTGGGGCAATAAGGTGTGGAATGAGTTATAGCCTGGTAGTGCAGGGATGCTTTCTGCTGCCTTGAACCAGGTCTCTGTTACAGCACAAATGTCGATGTTCTCCATTTTGAGATTTAAACTTCTAGCGTTGAGCAGCATGACCCTCAGATTGCATTTGTTTGTAGCTGTTACGGTGGTAATTTGGTCTTTGGAACACTGCTTAAAAAGGCACTATAGGGGTGGCAAGAGTCTTGGCCAGTATCTGGAAGCCCAGAGATGACAGATGCAGGCCATCTCTGCAGTTATATATAAATCTAAAAAGCAGTAATTTAATGGATCTTGATTACCTTTTTGCAGGGGAGGCTCATCCTATCAGACTGCAGCCCTCTTACCTAGAAAAAAATGAAAAAATATCTGTAAAACAAAAAATTCACAAGTCCCGAGCATGCGTGGACAACTCAGACTGCCTTTATTAGCAGTCCGGATATGGAGAAAGAGGTACCCAGCAATCACTGCTGTGAGGTACCAGGAATCTGTGCGGTGACGACCGCACAGAACAGAGGAGCTCTGGACTGCTTCAGCCGCAGTCAGAACCAATGAGCAGGACTGAGCTGCTCTCGCGGGACTGTCAGTGCGCGGGCTTCGTGGATTACTGCTTCGTTCGCTGGACTACCGGGTAGGTGTTTTGGACAAAGGCTTCAGGTAGGGATTGCTTCATTCGCTGGATTACCGGGTAGGTGAAGGCTTTATACTACAGAACAAAGTGTGTGTGTGTGTGTGTGTGTGTGTGTGTGTGTGTGTGTGCACGCGAGTGTGTGGGTTCTTGTTTGTGTATATATGTGGGTGAATGGGTGAGTTTTTTATGTTTGTGATCTTGTTTACTTATGAATGGATATGTGTATGTGTGAGTGAATGTGCGGGTGCTTGTGTGTGTGTACATGTGGGTGAATGGGTAAGTGTTTTTGTGTGTGTGATCTTGTTTGTTTATGGATGGATGTGTGTGCGTGTGTGTCTATCTATGTGTCTGTGTGTTTTTCTTTGTCTAAGCACGTTCATGGACATCTGAATGTATGCAGGAGGAGTTCTTTACCAGTACACTGTATGGGCTGCTACCGAGAACACTACACTGTCAAGTCTGACTGTGCTAGTTTTAGCTAAAGCACGAGTCAGATACATGCTAATGAGTCAGTAGTGTGTGTGCCTTTCTCATTGCAGCCATAGCTGTCTCTAAATCCCATTTTATTACCATTGTAGAATTTGACAAATTTGCTGTAGGATATTCCCATGAATGGTGAAGTTGTTCCTTAATCACAAGGAAACTAATCTTTTTTTTTTAACTTATTTTGCTTTTGAACTTTATTGACTTTGTATCTATTATCTTCACCTCTGATTTTTTAAATGCTTTGTTGATTGATCCATCATTTATGATATTGTTAATTAATTGCTGATATCAGTGAACCACTAAATCTAAAACAGAAATGTCATGTCCTTTTATTATATTTGCATTAACAGCTGCACTAAATGGCCATCTGCTATTGCATAGGTAGTGAAGGAATCCTTCATGTTAGTCAAGTCTCATTATCATATTTGTCAAATAAACTTGGCAGCGTTTTCAGAAATAAACATTTCAACTACAAAACAAATACAATTTCAATCCTTGTGTATTTAGAAAAAGTAAAAAAATTCTATCCCTAATGCACACATTTTTGCTCATCCCATCTTAACAGAATAGCAAAAGACTTTTTGTGTGGAATACTGGTGTATTATTCAGTGAACAGTTTTACAGAATAGCAGCAAAGGATCACAGCATCATATGATTATACGGATTAGAAGACAGGCAAGCAATATCCATTTGTATCTTGCTAATATCTATCCTTATGATGTACCTTCAACTTCTAGAAGGACAAAGCAGGTTAGGGCAGGAATGAATTTTCAAATTCTCAAGCCCTCATCTAGGTTTATCTTTAAGGATGTGAGTGCTTTACGTGTAAGGAGAATCTGTTGCAGAGATAAGATAAAGACTGAGTAGTATATATGTCCCTTCAATACATTTATTTATGTGATGGGAATTTAAATCCTTACTTGTAATGTTTGGGGGGGTTGTTTGTCTTGTGCAGATGCAAGAGATTGAGGAGGGTTGGTACTGTACTGACACAAATTGCAAGGCATAGATTTTCACTAAGGAGTCTGTAAGAAATGCAGTTATCTGTAAAAGAGTCTATGCGGAACAATGCATAGTGTCAGGGTTTCATGCCCATTTTGGTTGCTAAGGGTCTTCAGATGACTAATCTTTTTACTTAGGCACCTCTGGGATCTTTCTATGTGTTTGGATATGTACATGCCAATGTAGCACTGAACTCTAGAACTGGCCTAATCAAATATGACCACAACAGGACAATAACTTGTTTTCTCCTGGATGAGATACTTCTTTGGATATCAGTTGTACTAAATAGAATTTTCTGAAAACTAATGCAATATGCTGGCTTTAAAGAGAGTATGTTTTGACCAATATGCCAATACTCTTGACAACTATATTTGTTTGGAGTGAGGAACAGGCAAAGCTGTAAGTTGTGGGTGAGTATTGTTTACCATATGTGAAAGTATTGCACTTTTTCATTTAATTGTAGCCTTTTTTTCTGTACACAATTTGTTTATAAGCATCCATTCTTGCTGTAGGGATTCTGGGTCCATGAGAGAATGGACTGTGACACCTAGTTTCTAGTCATCTGCAAACTTAGTTAGCCATAGATCTGAGTTTATACTTTGTAGGTCATAGAAGCATATGGCAAAAAGGAGTTTTAATACTAAGCCATAATGTACACCACTATTTGCTTCCTAATTTTCTAAAGTGGTATATGACACCTTGACTACATGGGTTCTATCTTTAACCATTTTGCTATTTAAATTACCATGTAAGTGTCTACATTTAGGTCACTTTGTTTATTTACAAAATAGTTCTGGGAGACAGCACTGAATGACTTGGTCATACCCAAGTAGGTGCTGGGGACTGAGTGATCACCATGATTTTTGAAGAATTAACTAAACTTAGTAGACATGACTTCCTCATGATAAAAAACATTGGTCAGCCTATACAAGTGCCTTGATATTGCAGCTAAGGAAGTCAACTATGACATATTTCATGACTTTGCAAATCAGACTAATTATGCTGACAGGTTTATAGTTCCTGAGGTCTGTGGTAGTGCCAACTCTTATGAAGGGACTTTAGAACAGCAAATCTCCATTCTTCAGGGACATACCCTATGGCTAAGCTTAAATTAAGTAACCTCAGAATGGGTTCCATGAGGACGTGCTTGGTTCTGTTCATTAAGAATCCAAATAAATTGACTAGAGCCTTGGATGCAGTATTTTTCGTTTTTGAGAATACAGTTAGGACATGTTCAATGATGATCTTAAGTAAGGGACATGTGGTTTATGGAATTGTAATGACTGTTTCTGGAATAAAAAATCGGAACTAAATTTATCTGCAAGTATAAGACTGATGTCTTTAGGATGTGAGTGAGTGATACAATTTTAGATTCATTCAGAAGACTGATGTGTGCTATTTATTAATTGTTTATTAATTTTCTGATGTAATTAAAGAATAATTTATAGTTATCATTGGATTTAGGTTATAGTTTTAATGTATAGTTTATTCTGGCATTCCTAATGGTTGTTTTTCATTCTTTGCTAATCTTTTTGATAGAGTCTTTAATGTGGGTAGATTTAAATTTGTTAAAGGACTTCAGAATTTTTTTTCTTTCTTGGTAGAGCTTATTTATACCAGTGAACTACCAAGATGGTTCATTTTTCAATTTCATATTATATTTGGTTCTAGTGGAGGATTGCAGTTGTACACACTTTTGTAGACAGAAGTAGAACTCCAATGTATAAGTAGCAGCTGAGAAGTTGGGAACTGTGGAATGAGAGAATTGCATCAATAGAAGAAAAATATATTTCTCATGGTCCATAATCCTTGGGCTACATAAAAACTTGCACTGGAATGAAGGCAGAGGCAGCTTGTCCTATCGGACTGCAGCTCTCCCACCTAGAAAAAAACAAAAAATTCACAAGTCCCGCACATGCGCGGACAACTCAGACTGCTTCGTCCACTGGATTACCGGGTAGGTGTGTGTGTGTGTGCGTCTGTGTGTGTGCGTCTGTGTGTGTGCGTCTGTGTGTAAAATGCCCCAGTTACTATATACTGGTGGCTAGAGAGAACAACTGGTGGTGGGTAGACATACTCAGGCTTGAACCCTGTACCTTGTATGCAGGTGTTAAGGACCTGAATTCCCTACCCACCACCATTTGTAAAAAAAAATTGCAGATTTTTGCCTCATATTTGATCTGATCTGTTCCTCATAATATCTGTGGTTTCTAAATGGTGCAGTGCGTGATATTTGATGGTGCAGTGGTAGCATTGTTGCCTCACAGCTGCAGGTTCTCAGGTTTGATTCTTGGCTGGGGTGCCTTCTGTGTGAGGTCTGCATCTCCTCCCTGTATTTTTGTGGTTTTGCTTTTGTGTCCTCCCTTGTTACAAAGACATGTCTGCATTACTTCTTCCTGGGCCTCTGCTGAAAATTGTTTTTTTTTGTTCCAAGTCAGATTGTCCTGATTAACAAATGTTGACAGGCATTTGAATTTCAGACTTCAGGTTTCTGAATGTTTAATTCCTTACATATCTGATGGTGCAGTGGTAGCATTGTTGCCTCACAGCTATAGGTTTTCTGGTTTGATTCTTGGCTGGGGTGCCCTTCTGTGTGGAGTCTGCATCTTATCCCTGTGTTTGTGTGGATTTGTTCTGGTGTCCTGCCATTTTACAAAGACATGTGTCTGCAGTATTTCTCCCCGGGCCAATGCTGAAAATTGTTTTTGTTCCGTCAGAAGTAAAATTGACAGGCATTTGAATTTCAGACTTCATATTCTTCAGAAAATACATAGTAACACAACCTTTTATTCTAGCAATTTTCTAAGTTTATAAGATGAATATTTGAAATTTCTCCTTATTTTTGGGACTGTATTACCCCATTATTGGCTTTGTCCACGTTTTTTGTGCTAAGGTTGACAACTATGGCAAGAATTGAATTCACTGAATATGTTTGGGGGTTGTATTCCCTCATTACTGGGTTTGTCCAGGTGTTTTGTGCTAAGAGATTGACAGCTATGGTGAGAACTGAATTCATTAAATGATAGCCATTTAAGTTTCAGTCTTCCTCTCTTTCACAAAGCAGCTAATTTGGCGTAGTGGTATGTTGCTCTGACTGTTTTGCACAGGGACCTTGGCTATAAAATATATGGTAGTAACACAGCATTTTTCTTTCACAAAGCAGCTGATTTGGCATAGTGGTATGTTGCTCTGACTCTTTTGCACAGGGACCTTGGCAGTAAAATGTATGGTGGTAACACAGCATTTTATTCTAGCAACTTTCCAAGATTATACAAGCAATGTTTAATGTGTCCCTAGTTTTTGGCCTTTTGACCCCCCCCCCAATAAAGTTGGCTTTTTCCAGATTTCTTGTGCTGTGAAGTTGAGATGCAGTTGAGTATTGAGTAGATTTTACAAGGAGCTGAGATCTGCAGGGGAAGATAAGTTTAGTGCTGCTTATGCTAAGTCAGCTTGCATTGTTAATAGCACAACAGGCTGTGTACTTGCTTTTGATGCAGAAGGTTGTTGGTTCTACTCCCACAAGGGGTGAATGCTGCCGAACTGAAAAAGTTAAGATACTAACTATGAGCCTGTTATCAGTTTGCCATCCATTTCTTAATGCAATATTACTAGCTTATCATTTTTAATGTAATATAGGCAATTTATTCCTCAGGGGCATCAGACACTATTTTTTTGATGAAACCATGAAATATAAAGGTGTTTGCTAGTAGCAACCTCTTCATTAGTTACAGATTTATTTAATGTGGAATTATTTAGATGACTTGTTTACTTCAGAGATTGTGCATATTTACTGATAATGGTGGAGTGTAGAATTGTGCATATTTACTGATAATGGTGGACTGGTAGAATTGTGCATATTTACTGATAATGGTGGACTGTAGAAGTTTGAGTAGACTTTTATGATGGAAATGTTCTGAACTGGACAGTTTTGTCATTATGGGTGCATGCATTTTGCTTCACTGTTTACTGGAAAGATGTTCTGAATTGGGCAGTTTTGTCATTATTGGTGCATGCGTTTTGTTTCATTGTTTACTGGAAAAATGTTCAAAACAATAGGAAGGTGTATCAAAGAGCACATGTATGTTTCATATGCAAGGGGCCTATGATTTGAGAAAAGCCCAGAATTAATCTTTATCTGCCACTGGTAAAATGTATTTTCTTTGAATGTGGGTTTCAATGCTGTTTCAATGAATGTGAGTTTCAAGGGCAGAGAAGTTTTAATGCTAAGTTTGTTTAGCAGATGTCTTAGTGTTTGTGCTGTAAAATGCAAAATAAAACTTTCAAATGAAGTCCAAATCATCATAGAAGTAAATCAGTATGCACATTAGTGTTTATGGTAAATGGAGTGAAATAGCCAAGTAATGGATAATTGGAATGGCTGCAGGGGGAGGCTCCATTCGACCATGATTTTTTGAGGGGGAAGGGCGGCAAACGTAAAGACAGCCCCAGCTGAACTATACCGCCCAACTGTCCAGATTTTCAAAGAATGAATAGATTTTTGTTCCTTATTTTTGGTTTGTTCCTCATAAAATTTGTGGTTTTCTGGCAAATCATTTAGGAATTAAGTCACTAAATAATGACACACCAAGTTTCAGACTTCATAACCTTTAGAAAAATGCATGCTAAAGTAAGACCTGTTGTTCTATCAACTGTCAAAGTTTATACAAGAGCAATTTTTAGTACTGTTTATATGTTCCCCCAATATATTTGGCCTTGTCCAAATGTATTGCATTAACAGGTTGAGAGGTACATGCAAATAAATTGCTTTATAGAATTAGGCATAGCCAAACCTCTCAACTGTCCCTGATTTTGGCTCAAAATGTTGCTCTTCCCCCTAATAATCCCTCCGCAAAATAGTAATTTTGGAAGAAAACATAGAGGGTTTACAATTAAGAAATAACTGTAATAATCAGCTATAGATTACTTTTATTTCAGAAATGCATGTAGATTATTTTATTTTGTCAGCTGCTCAAGTTAGCAGTACTAATTAAAGTGTCCCTTCTTTGACGGGTTACCAGCTGTATCGTGTGGCTATTTTATATTTTTACATCACATTTTTGGTCCACTTTTCATAAAATTGTGTTTTATTTTTTTTTTGGCAAATTAATGACAAATAATGACAAACATTTGAGTTTCAGATTTCATACCATTCAGAAAATTCATACTAATGCAAGACCTATTCTATTATCTTTCTAAGTTTATAAGAGTAATATTTTAAAAATTGTCCTTATTTTTGGGCCTTTGTCCCTCTTCTTTGTATGGCTTTGTCCAGATTTCTTGCTCTGAGGTTGAGAGGTATGACAAATGTGTCAGGGCCATCACAGTCAGGCAGAGACATTTCAAATTGTGACATACTTGTTGCACCCCACTCCCCCATGTAGTGACTCTGGATGTGTCGAAGCAAGGCAAGGAGTAGTTATGTAGTGTAAATGTGCAGAGTATCCCCCCCCATCCAAGGTAGACACAAGTACTAGAGTGGCTTTTCATCTGTCCTTAATTTTTGCAGAATGGTCTGGTTTCTGTCATATTTTTTGTACTGTTGATTTATGCTCATTACTCAAAGTGCCTGTTACTCTGTGTTTTAAGTAGCAATACTTTAATGACCATCAGGTAATCCTGGCTGAGATCATAAGATGCAAGTAAGCTTTAATAAGCATACTGTTAAAGAATTGCCAACATTGAAAGCCTTTCTGTTGCCATGCAGAGAATACTTAACTAGATAATTTATAAGCCTTGGGTATCGAAATGCATATGACAGTATTTGTAATAAAGGACAGGATTATATTATTTTAAGAAGCTCATTACACTTGGAGACTTCCAGTCATCTCTGCAGGCTTTACCCGTAAACTAAACAGAATGCCAATCATGTGATCCATAACCTGTACAGTAATCCTTTTAAGCAATGTATCTTGAGCTTATTTCTTGTTTGCTTTTCATTTTTTACTTTGATCATGTTTTCCCCATGAAACAAGTAGATAGTTGTCAAGCAGCAGGTCTTTTTTTGGATAAGAAACATTTTTACAAGTGGGGGCATCAGAGATTTCTACTTTCAGCATATTACTTGGCACTTTAATAAAGCTGAATATAAATTATAATTAGAACTGCAGTGCAAGAAGTGGTTTGAGGTGAGTGCTGCTTGTTTTTCTTATATTTGATTTTGACTGGCATTCCATTAATGTATTTAAAAGTAATTTATTTTTTCATGCCTCACAACCTTTTTGTTTCCATCTAGATATTAAGTAAGCTGTCATGCAGCCAATGCATTGAAATATTTTTATTCTTCTACACTTCATTTTGTCTTGACTGGACTCTCATAATGATGGTTTGGCATCCAGGGCAGTGTATTTAGTTAGTTGTTGTGGTTTTGAGCATAGCTCCTCCCCTTTCTAGTTGGCCACACCCCTTCCCATTGACCCCACCCATTCAGCTGTCTCCTGCAGCCCCCCTTTGATTTGAAGTCACCAGCCGCCACTGCCTTTTTGATTCCTTGACAACTATGATAATGCCGATTTCAGTGCAGCTATCAGTCACATTGGTGGGATATTAATAATGTTTTATTTCCTAACTGGACAGCAATGTACTTCAATGGGAGGTATTGTAGCAATAATCCACGGCTGGGTGTGGATTTCACCCTCGTGACCAAACTGCATCAACTGTGGGTAAAACCCAGCCGTGGGTTGTTGCTATAATACAATGACATTTAAGAAGAATGTTACCTACTTTTTCTAAATAATGTCTTTGTATAACAGTGTCATGATGCTCTTCTGCATTTTCCCTGTTATCCTAGGGCTTTCCTGATGTACTGCGCTTGCGTATGGGACTTACATTACCATGCTTATGCAGTCCCTCAGTGCTGTGTAAAGGAAGCAACAGAAAAAGAAATATCTATATTGCTTTTTTTCCTGTTTGTTTTTAACAAAAATAATGAAATCTAGAGATTTCAAATAAACAAAAGCGATGGGAGAGAGAAAATCCAAGGATAATCAGGTACGTTTTTCTAGTTTTGTATAAAAGTACCCAATTATCCTTGTATCTGGATCTGTCCCATCTCTTTTATTCATTTTAAGTCACCAGTTTTTGTAATTTTTTTTTTTAAATAAAAAAAAAAAAAAAAAAAATGAAAGTGTTTACAACCAACAAAAGTTCAGCTGGAGACTAAGTGCAGCACTTCTGCAGATAATCATCACTGCAATGACCAAATAAAGTTAAAAAAATAAAAAATAAATAAAAAAAAATATCAACTAAACAGGGCTTTTGCCAAAAAAAGCTGCTTACTTCATACGACCAAATAAACCTTTGCATATCCTGATAATAGGGTGTATAAATCATGTACTGCTTAACTTCAAGGTCAATTAAAATACACAAATTCAGATTTTCCGTGTCCTGTTTTGCCATTTTCCTGTGTTAATTTTAAAATGCTATATATTGTTCTTCCTCAAACAAACAATGCATGTGTATTTCATTTCTACCTGATAACATTGTTTTTTAATAAGGAGCAAAATAACTTATATTTTGCTTTTCCAGAAACTTTTTAAAATGTTGTAAATTACATTCCGATACAGTATTCCCTGGCACCTGATTTGGAAATGTAGTAATCAAACACAGCAAGAGGAATATTTCACATAATTTTACAAGACAACAGCTTGACTTCTAATGCATTCACCATGAAGCACCCATTATGGTCCCGTCAATTTCTTGAAAAAAATGTGTTCCTCTCCAAAATTTTCAGCTGCTCTCAATCATAAGAAATGTGGAAGAACAATTAGGCTGAACCGACAATGTGGGAGTTTCCCAGTAACCTATACAGGTCCACGCCTTTTTAAGAAATACATTAATGACATGCCCAAAGTAAAATGACAAACCACAACACACTTGGCTTTTCCCGGTTAGGGGGTCGCCACAGTCGATCACCAGTCCGCAGACTGATTAGCGATGGAATTTTTATGGTGTCGAGTTGCCAGCCCAGCACCCAACCTTCACAGAAGGCTCACACGCACGTGCACTCACACAACACACATGCACACACACGCACATGCACCTACCTGCATGTCTTTAAAACTCACTCAACTGCAGGGAGGACATGTAGACTCTGCACAGAAGGCACTCTAGCCGAGAATCGAATTGGTGAACCTCCTGCTGTGAGACAATGCTAACCACTGCACCACAGCAGCCGATACAAAAAGAGGGCTTTGACAGGGGTAATTAGGATTAAGTCATCAATATACTGAACTGCTGTGCTGTTGTAAAATGACAAACCACAACAGTTCAATATATTGATGACTTAATCCTAATTACCCTGGCAAAACCCTCTTACAAACTCAGTTAGACAAGAAACACTGCATATAATCTAAGAATTGGTATATTTTAGTGAATATGCATTATTTTCATTTAAAAATGAATCTGAGTTATTCCTCAGTTATCTTGATATACTGGACAAGTTACTAAAATGAGGTTACTCGTTTTTATTTAATGAACTGTTGTTAGACACGGAATGTCTTCATTTATGCACTTAAAAACATGCAACGTGTTCTAAAATGTGACTTTACCCACCCTCTTTCTCCGTACATAAATGTATTCTTCATATCAGACTAGATGTGATTTCTCTTCACAACATGGCATGTAACCAAAAGAGAACCTGTTTTTTAAGAAATTTTGTTGAGACTGTAAGACAGCTGTGATATCTGTTAAAAAAACAACATAGCTTTGTAGCCATAACTTGCAGAAAGCTAGAACTTTGCTGTACCGCATTCTAAGCTACTATTTTGAAATGCTGAGGACAGCAGCACTAAAAGGAAGAAATGCTGCTTGGAGGTTGGCAGCATTAGAAATTCCCACCTGCCTGACTCTTGAAACAGACTGACGGCATGCCTCATCTAGCCACAAAATCAGAAATATTAAATAGTACTAGCAAGCAATTTTCCCTTGCAAGTGTGCAGCACATAAGAGTAGCAGAACAGTAATGTTCTTTCCTCTACAGTGCACAGTACAGACTTTGACATTAGATGATCAGCACAAGTGGCCTGCTATCTTTGGGCAGAATAGGACTTAATTCTATGACTGGGACTGATGTGGTATGTCAATTCATTTAATCATACAAAAAAGTATACACAAAGCATGATAACATGGCTGACTTCAATAATCTGAGGATGCAGTCCTTAAAATAACTCTGACTGAAGTAAGCTGCACTGCAAAACAAACATTACTGCCTCAACACCATAAAGCTACATAGGTGGTTATAAGTCCCATATTACCATCACTATAGTCTCACTCTCATGACAGCCACTGCACTCAATATAACATACCCATCCTGATATACATTATAACCTGTACCACGTGGGTTACTGACTCAACACTCTTTTCAACAACAGATAAGATAATTCAAATGACAGTGTAGTAATGAACACAAACTACCTCTCAGAGACACTTACATATATTAAGCACCCTTATTCATGCCAAAAGATACACTACACAGACACTGGAACACAGATGTGATGTAATACATTTTATTGGCCCATCATAGGTTTTGCAATTACTTGAACTTTTGTGTTGGCATGAGTACTTCATTAGGAGTGCAATAACTCCTGAAGAAGGGCTCATGCCAGCTTGAAAGATCAAGCGAATGCAAAACCTATGTTAGTCTAATAAGAGGTTTTACATCACGTCTGTGTTCCTGTGACTTTTCTGTTTTCTGTTAGTGGACCAACATGACATTTTTTTTCTTTTCTTGCCAGAAGAGTAACAGATTACTCTTATCAGTCATTCAGCACATACAATCAATATCACACCAGTCAGCCACTTGTGTTATATGCCCTAGTGGGATGACAATTACACACTTCCACAGCAGCAGCACCGCTGACAATATCTCTGCTAAAACTGCAGGACAGACAAAAAGGGCTACTGGCTACATTATTAAGCTAAAGGACAATTACAGATTATGGTTTTGATTATCAGACTTTATGTTTTAACAAGCAGCAATTATGTCATACTTTATGAAGCTGTTTTATGAAATGTTGTTGAGAACTTAAGGCAACTGCTATACCTGCCAAGCCACAGGTATTGCAGCTGTTGAAGGCACAAGCAGTAATAATGTTACTGTAGATTATTCATACTGAACTCATCGGCTTCTACTAAAAGATACCACAGTGCTACAACCAGTGAGGTGCTTAATCTGCAAGGATGCTCAGGTATGGACTAATATACAGCACATGCTTTAAAAAGCACATCACAGCAGCCATATATGTAATAATTTAAAGGACACATTTATAAATGGAGAAAGAAGTCATGTTTTCTAACATAAGGCATATGAAGAAATTTAGTTCCTGAAAAAAATTCATTAAATAAAAATACACATAACACCATTTTAGTAACATGTCTAATTAAGGAAGAAAATTGACATACAACTCAATATATTTTATTTTAGAAATCAAAATAATGCATATTGTCAAGATAGATAAAAAACATTTGTGGTAAAAATCAAGAAGTTAACCTTTCCCACTATTTACCCAGTAGTCAGGGATATGGGTACACATGTAGACAGTAGCCTTACCTTTAACCACCACATGGACACAATGGTGAAGAAGTCCTTTTATTTTGCACAATTTATAGGTAAGGACATGGCATCTAGGTCCAAAGAGGTCATTATCCCACTGTACTCCACCCTTATCAGATCAATCAGAGTATAACGCCTCCTTTGGTACCTAACCAGGTATAATGCAGCAATTAGAGTGACCTCAGAGGTTCCTTACAAAGAATAGAAGGCGTAACAAACATGCCTTATGCAGAGTGCCTTAAAGCCCTTTCTCTGTACTCAGTCTCCTTTAGATTGCTGAGGGGTGAGCTACGCATGGCTTTCAAGGCATCCACAAATCCAACACTTATAAATCTCCTGTATAATCATAAGTCAAAGTGTGTCAGAAATATAAGGTCTAAGGACCTGAATTTTGTCCATGACATAAACAAAACATACTGGAGTGACAGATGTGTGCCCCAGAGGCTGCCCCTCCTATGGAATAGGTTTCCCATCCATGTGAAGCTGAGATTGTATTTTACCCAGTTTAAGCGTCACCTAGACAAGTGGACAAGGAATAAGAAATTTACACCAGCCCTGGCACTCATGTCCCTTTTGGAGAGAGGTAGTTTATAAATGCCTGGCCCTCAATGTCCTATTTGGATACAGGACATCATTATTCTTTCAGGAAAACCTGGCTAAGCTTAGAAAGGCCCCCAGGTCATTAGTCTAGCAATAATCTATGAATACTACCAAGTGCGTTATACTGGGAAATGTGAAAACAGTTCAAAGGTTGGGGAAGGGCTACAAATAAAAAGCATTAGGTACATAGTAATATGCTTAACTTACACCAGAAAACCTGCAATAAAAATGTATAAATACGTAAGCATTTCCACCATATCATTTTCTTGTTAATAACCCACACATCTTTACCTTTTATGCCTTTCTGGGGCTATCCTTTATCTAGTAAGAACATTTTGGAAGTGCTGAGGAAAAGAACAATTCATGTTATTCTGACTACATATTTTTACCTCCCATATTAGCTGCTACTACCACCGATGAAATTAAATTTTAAATTGCTTGCCTGACATTTTATTTTATAAGCCCAAACAGTAGTCAGCAATGTTTGCTTAGCCTTGAGAGAGAAACATAAAAAAATTCTGACCTACACTTTCAAAAAAAAAAAGGGGTGAAGTATAATTTCTATACAGAGCTGGTATGTATGCCACCATTATTTATTGTTTACAACTTTGTTTTTCTCCTCCTTTTTTGATAAAGGATGCAACAGAATATTTACAGAAATAGCATTCTGCTACATCCAAGATGGCTGCACATTGAATAACCTTTTAACTCTAGCTCTTCCCAGTGTGAAAACAGAAACTCAAGAGAGAAGGCCATTAGACTTTTGTGTGTATGGGTAAAGTTCAGTAAGTGGCTAGTAAGTGCACTGCCTGGATGCCAGGAAAAAAAGAAATATAGCACCTGGAAAAAAATGGCTACAAAAAGTGAGGAAGAAACACTGACTGAGGAAAGTTCTGCAGCTGTTCAGCAAAAAGCAGCGGAACCTCCAGACATGACTTCCAGTAACCTGTAGGAAGATACAAGACAACTACACACAGACCTGGCTGGAAAAAAATGGAAGAAGTTTTAAATATTCAGATGAGGTGATAAAACTACAAAAATCAGAGGTTGAAAAGAAGAAAAGGTTGGCTGAATATGAGACTGCTCAGGAAGAGATGTTTCAAAAAATAATATAATTAGAGGACAGAGCACTTAGGAAAAACCTGAGATTTTCAGCTATTCCAGGGAAGCTGGAAGGAACACATTGCATTAATTTTATGAAAGCACAAATTAGCAACTGAAGTAGTATTTCACAGCAGAAGTTGTTAGTTGAAAGGGCTCATCATCTGTATGCTCTAAACCTGGCTATGAGAAAGCAACCTACACTTTTAATAGTAAAGATGCAATCCTACTGAGAGAAGGAGTTGATTCATACAAAACTGTGGCAGAAGGACAAAATACTAAATGTGGGAGACAGCAGATTGTTTGTGGAGCATGATTACTCATTGTACACCAGGCAGGAGGAGGAGTAAATTCATTCCACTATTCAGGGGATGCAGAGACATAGGTGTGTGATTCAAAATGCTGTACCCATCTGTCTTCAAGGTATTCTTTCCTGAAAGGACAAAATAATTTTTGATGATGTTTGTTCAACAAAAAGTGAGCTGTGAAACAGAAAGAGATTCTGCTTCTTGTTATTCTGGTAATAAAGACCACAGATAAACTGTACTGTGAAACCTTTAACACTGTTTCAACTGAAAATGTTGGAGAGAAGGAAGGGAGCATGAGAGGTGACTAGATGAAGTGAGAGCACACTGGAGATGAAGCAGAGACAGGATCTGGGACAAGGAGATGAACAGTAATAAAACCAGAAACTGAATGTGGGATTGCAATGCAATAATTACATATGTGAAATATGATAGAAAAAGAACATTTGTAAATATTGGACTTTTTCAGAATTTGTTGGACTTGTGAGGGACTCTAAAATATATTCCCTACTTCATGTCATAAATTTTCAGAAAAATTATTTGGGGACAGGAAAAGAGGGGAGAAAGTTAACTGTAAGTAAATAAAACATTCTTCTTAATAGTACTATTTTTGTGGTGTATGGTTTTTCTTTGCATGCTATAAAATAGAGTTATCTCAGTAATTTTTTTAAAGTGTAATGGGATTGTAAATAGGTGCTGCTGTTCCTTTTTTCCTTTCTTTCTCCTTTCTCTCTTTCTTCTTGTTCAGCTTTAAGAAATGTAGGCACTGCACTATATATATATATATATATATATATGTATGTGTGTGTGTGTGTGTGTGTGATATATATAAAGCCTGGTTAAAAGTGCATGACAAAAGAAAAAAAATAATGTGCTTTCTCATTCTTGCATGAGGGAATGACTGGATTAAGGACCTTAAATTTACTAACACTTTTTAAGAGAAAGCAAGTACATGAAAAAGAATATTGAGTATTATGAGGCTTTTTTCCTAGCAAATGAATGTATGCTTTATAGCAATTCTGTATCTGCCCTGCATGTCTCCATGGAAACAATCTGATAAAGAGAAACCGACTGACTGGGTCTCGTGTCTCCATGGAGACAATCTGATAAAGAGAAATTGGTTACACTCTGGTGGAGAGTGATTGGCTGGGGGAAGGGAAAAAGAAACTGGCTAGAAGATAATGTTTTCTGAAAGCATTTGGAGGTTTTCCCAGCTGGGAGAGCTATAAAGATAAGACAAAACCAGTTAGCACTTAGTAGAAGCACAGGCTGCGCTATGCGTCTTAGCATGAATAACCTTTCCTTTCGGTTAACTCAAATCTTCCGAGTGTGGTTGTCAGTTTCGGACATCTGTTCCTATTAGGAGGGTAAAACTTCAATATTTGAAGAAGTACATAGTTTTGTGCGTTAGTATTAAATAGACTTTCAGGGGTATTGAGGATTTGTTTTTTGTTTTTTTTTTTCTGGTTTGATGGCTTTCAATAAAACAAAATGTTTTGTTAGATGTGACATAGGCTCAAATGGATATGCCAAGAAACAACTATATAAAAGTTCAACCTGCCAAACAATGTATGCATGTAACACAAAAACTGGAACTAGACATTTAACAAAAGAGGTGTTATATATAAATGGTGGGAATAATAATGTTTTAATACAATGATGCTTTCTGTAATGTCTTTAAATGTCAATGGTCTTACAGATAAATATAAAAATGAAATAATAGTGAACTATATTAAAAATGTAGAGTGCAAATAGCTATGTTACTTGTGATACACTTGGAAAGATCTGAATATGTGAATTTGATAAAGAAAGATTTTCAGGATGGTTATTCAGCAGAATACCTGGGACAAAGGAAAACAGGAGGACTTATATTAATTGCAAATGGAGCTCCAATAGTGATAGAAGAAGATAAAAAAAAAGTTAATGGCAGGTTTGTAGTGCTAAGGGGCTATTGGCAAGAGAGGAGGATTTCACTCCCATGTATTTATATTCCACTTAAAACCGCTATAATGGAGCTTAACAAAATTCTGGGAGAAATGATCAGTTTTCAACAAGGAATATTACTTACAGGTGGGGACTGGAATTTGATCTGCACAGTGAAGATGTGGCTAGGGGGTCCAGAGGGGAAAATATAACAAAGGGGAGTAGATTTTTGAAGAAATTTATGAACATATTTTGTATGGAAGTTGTGAACTCAGTAATAGGAGTTTGGAGTGAATTTACATATTATTCCCCATGATACAAAAACTGGACTAACCAGAGAGAATTTACGTTTCACAGAACACGTGAATTTAATTGAAGATCTTGATACGCACCCAATAACTGCACCAAATAACAATTAAAATAAAAACACAGGGTAATAAAATAAAATGAGACATTGGCACTTTTCCACCTGCTGAAAAGAGAGGAATTCAAGGAAAGCATAGTGGAGATTATTCAGGAGCTATTTGAGAGGATAGAAATTACTTCTGAAAATATAGCTACAAAGTGGGATAAAATTAAGGTGCAGTTTAAAAATAGGGTGGAAAAAGAAAGGGAGCAATGGTTATGAAGTAACAAGAATTATTTAGAGGGACTGGCAAATGTTAATGTATTGTATAGCAGAATAGTGGGAATCTCACAAAACAAGAGAAGGATCAATTGCAGAATTTTAAGCAAAAAATAAGGGATTACCTCAATAATACATGCTAAACTGAATCATCAGTAGGTTACACAGGCTGACACTGTACAACCGCATATTCGTATACTAAAAGATTTATTGAAACAAGCTGACCAAGCACTAATGTCGAGATTATAACATTTTCTTTATAAGACAGATCACTTTCAGATACACTGCATTTACTCAGCTGGCTCAGATTATAAAATGTCCACCACACAGTATTTTACAGTCACTTTTATCTAGTTTCAAACTTTGTCCTTGACTTGATTTTTTTATTTAACATTTGTTTGCCAGGAAAGTTCGACTTGGAGCTGAGCCAATTTTCAGCAGAGGCCAGGAAAGAAATGCTCAGTATGCATATCTTTGAAATGTGGGAGGAAACCAGAGCACCCAAAGGAAACCCACACAAACATAGGGAGGACATGTAGACTCCACACAGAACGCACCCCAGCCAAGAATCTAACTGGAGAATCTCTTGCCCTGAGGCGACAACGCTACTGCTGTACCACTGAGCCGTCCTTCAAACTTGATGAAACATTATTTTCCTGTACTGAAGCATTCTTTGTCTGCATCCTTATCTCATCCACTGAAAATCAGTTCTCAGCAAGCCAAAATGTTCTTTCACTGATAGGATAGTCTGTAACTTTTGTGTTCGCCATTTCCCTTTAGCAGGATTATTCACCTGAATATCTGTATATATCTCATCCAGAGAAAAACAGTTCTCAGCAGGCCGAAATGCTCTATCACTGGTAGGATAGTCTAACTTTTTCTGCTCTGTTAGCCATTTCCCTTTAGCAGGATTATTCACTTGAATATCTGTATACATTCAACTGTTTATGATATTTCAACAAGCCTCTTTTGTTAATGCCATTTGTTACAAAAACATTCAGAATTATAATATTTTTGTTTCACACAAGCACATTCTGTTAAGCTAATCATATTTGTTTACTCATATTTCCTTTCTGTACTTGCAGATGCTGTGTTCTAAAAATATCACACTGTTACTATGACAGAAAGCAGTTTTACCAAACCTCTGTTACTGTGAAGGCAAAACAGTTCTACCAAATTATATATATTTTTTCTACCAAATACATATTACTGTGAGGGAAACCAGTTTTACCTTTTATAATTCTATCAATATACACAAGTTTATAAAGACTGATGTTAAGCAACTGTTTTCTGATAGTAACACTAGAGCACAAAAACTTTTAACAATGTTTAAGAAAGAGCTGTTGCCAAGCTTAGGGAGCTCAGAACAAAGAAGGTAAAACAAGAGATCCTGTACAGATATTAGAAATATTTTGGAAATTCTATGAAAGTATGTATAAAGCAAAGAAATATGGAAATCGAGAAAAGATAAAAATAGAAATGTTTATGGAAGAATGAAATATGTCAAGGTTGTATGTAAATAAGGCTCAATAACTAACAGTTAGGATATGAGGAGGTGAAATAAAAACTGTAATGTATAACCACTCTACAGGGAAGTCCCTGGGAAGAGATGGTATTCCTGTGGAAGTCTGGAACTAAGAGAGAAAAAACTGATAAAGATCTGGGAGGTTTTCTTAAGAGTAGAAGTACCAACATCCTGGAAGAAAGTAGCTGTAATTCCTAAAGAGGGAACAGATCCAGCTTCATACAGGCCCATTTCAATAATAAACCAGGATTGTAAAGTGTTCATGTCTATAATAGCTAAATGAATGGCAAAGGTAATGCCATAACTGATAGATATGGATCGGTGTGGTTTTGTGGAGGGGAAGTAAACATTTGACAACACTAACATAACACTGATGATCCACAGGGAAGCAGAATTTAAGAAAAAAACATTGTTGTTGGTGGGTCTTGATGCAAAGAAATATATTTTTCTATGACAGAACAGGACCCTCGAGGTGGCCCCTGGGAGACAACGATAGAGTACAGGGAACTATTTTGGAAGTTGAGCTTGGAGGCCAACAGCGAACCAGGCTTGAATGACTATATTTCTTTAGCCCCTGTCCTTAAACTTAGATCTGCTAAACTATAATGCTTTTATTTAGCATTATTTCTTCACCAGTAGATGGTAGTGTTTTACTAGTTTACCACAGTGGTTTTGTTTCAACACAATTTAAAACTTTGGTGTAACACATCTTTTTTACTTATTTCTATTATATTACATTTGATGGCCTGCATTTTATGTATTTACATATTAATCATGTGATTTAATGTTTTTTAAAATCTGCTTTTTAAAAAATCTGTTACTGTAACAAGTAACTATTTGTTTCAGGAGTTTTTATAGTTGCATTTTTACAGTTGCACTTTGAATGCACTACATTCAATTATACTGTTTCAATTGGTTAATTGTTTTGTCAATGGGAAGGGAGGGTTATTTAAGGAGATTACTAGCTTAGTTATGGTGCTGCGGTACCATTGTCACCTCACAGTAAGACGCTGTCCGGTTAGGTTCTCAGCTAGAGCGTCTTCTGCGTGGAGACATGCGTGAATGGGTGTACCTTCATTGAAGGTTGTGCGTCAGGGCTGGTAACGCGGCACGTAAAAATCAACTACCAATCATTAGCGGACCGGAGTTCCGCTGTGGCGACCCCTAACCGGGAAAAGCCGAAAGACTCGACAACTAGCTTAGTTAACTATTCATTCTGATGAAGTCTAAGGATGAAAACACAAGTTATTGTTTTGTGGCATTAAATAAATCTTTTTGGGTCAATGACCTGAAAAGGCATTTTGTTTGCTGGTTCTGCAAGTGCTTTGGTTTGTAGTGACTTTATGTGAATTGGAACTGACCTGTTAACTATACCAACTATTCATACTGTTAGGCTTTATATTGTTTGCAATAAATAATTTGTATAAGAAAAAACAGTGACGGTACTCTTCTTAATTTTTGTTTTAATATTATATTTTGATAATTAAAATAAATATTTTAATAAAAAAGATTATGTGGTAAAAAGGAGAGGAACAACCGTGTCTGTATGTGTTTTGCAACAGCCAGTCCTATCTTTTCTACACTGCATTCTCATTTACCTGCTCAGAGAATTTTTTTCTGTGCCAATCAGCAAACAATGGCTGCGTATCCAACAGCTAATGCAAAGACAGGGACACAAATATAATCTATCCTGTCTCACTGGGGATGATGACTTCTACTGTCTCAAGAGAAAATGTCTGCCTTCTCTCTGAAGTCAACATTTGGGAAGGTAAGACTGCACAATTGTTGCCCAAGAACCACTAATATTGTACAGCCACAAGCAATTTTATAAGTCCGTGATCTCTCACCTACAGCAAAAAAAATAAGCTAGCAACAGATAGCGATGGCCACTCCATCAACACTGGAATTCTTACGTAGTCAGACACTTCCAACACTTATAACTTTAACAATACGAGTAAATCGATTAACATACAGTATTTAAGGGCTCCTATTAGAAGAACGAATGTCCAAAATATCGAATGGCTGTATACGCGAAAATGCCGTTCATCTATCTGTTTTTTGTGAGATCGCTGTACAGTGAAGATCGGGAAATTTGCCTTTTCCTCACTGTAGTGCAATCTCGGAGTTGGTATATATAATTAGCGGGGGGGTGCAGCCCCCCCAGAATAAAGGGTTCAAAGTTCGGCATTTTCGCTGTTTACAGCGTTCGAGTTTATGAACTTTCGTTCATATAATATAGACCCGTATTTAACACATACATACATTTGTTCTTCCTAGTTTTTCACCAGTATACTTTATACAATAAAATACACAATCAAAATTCCACTGCCACACTGCCAAACAAAACAAATAAATGCCAAAAGAATGAGATCCAGTTCACTGAAAAAAATCACTTTTATGCAATAAAAAAAATGCAGGAGGTTCACCTCACACCTTCCAGTAAGCAGCTATGCTTCTCTCACCCCAACTTAATAACAGTCAATTCTGAAGTCACTAAGTCTAAGGAAAAGTAACACTCCCAAAAACAGCAATCTCCTAATCCCAGTTCAGAGAAACATCTGCCCCAATGGACAAAGTGACAGTCCCATGCAACACCGTATTGTGCAAAAATATATACCCTTAAATAAAATCAATAGAACCCAAGCAAAATTAAGAAAAATATAACACGATCCCTATTAAAATCATATTGATTCCAAATAAGATGAACTGCCTTGACATATACTTGCACAACTCTTCTGCCTGGTATAAGGCTGCAGAAATAAAAACTCTCATACCTAATTATAATACAATATTATAAAACATATGTATTACAAAGCATCGGCCCTTCATGTTATAAGCAGTGACAAAGAAAATAAGATAAGTGATAGTAATATTTTTCTTTATTTTTATGCATTATGCATGTTTTTTTATTAAACATTTTCACTCACTCCAACATTAGATTCCTACCTCCACTTTAATTTTAATCTCCTCCTAAACATTACTTTGTATGTACTGTTCCCACTAAGTCATTTCTTTCTATGTATTGTTCCTCCTTCCCTTTCTAAAGGTCTCACCACAAGTTGTTTTACTGCTTTTACAGTATTCAGTACTTCAATTATAGTTGTTTTAGATTTTGATATCCATTTTTTTGGAAGCATTAAACTTTATAAGGCCTTACTACATCTGGGCAATTCAGATCCCACATCCCAACTAAAATAATTCCCTTTTTAAAACCATTTGCTCCTACAATATTTCTGACAAAGTGTCTGTAGAGAATTTCTGAAATCTGCAAATTTGTTACATTCTTAAAAAACATGCTTTTGTAGAAGGGAGGTACACATATGACAACATTAATAGAAAAATGGTAATTCAGAGGGAAGGAGAATTAAGACAATGGCACTATTGGCAGTAGGTCTTGATGCAAAGAAGGCATTCAATACAGTCAGCTGGAATTTTATGAGGACGACAATGCATTCCTTGACATAATTACATCTCAGTGTTATAGAACATTCTAAGGCAGGTTCAAGTCTTTTCAGAATATAAAATAAATGACAATAAAACAAAGGCTAAAGTAGTAAAATATCTATCCAGACATGAATTGTTTCAGCAATACCCATAACTATAAGGACATAAGATGAAGTATTTAGGTGTATGTAATAAAACTTGATTCTATTATGGCAGCTAAGGTTATGCAGGAAGGGGCCAAACAAAAAGTAATATACAAACTGAGTATATGGATGCTCTTAATTATGGGTATGGATGGTAAGACACAAGCAGTGAAATTGTTTCTAGTCCCTTTAGTTTTATATACAGGTCAGACACATTTTTATCAAGCAGGGGAGAAATTATGGACAATAATAAAGAGGTGAAAAAATGTATTTGATAGGGTCTCCTGATACAGCAAGGTAGTTTAAGATTACCTGATTTGAAGGGATGCCTTAGAGATAGACAGGTAAGGTTCATGTGCAGAGCAGACGTGCTGAAGATGAAGTGCTGAGAAGAGTAGTAGAATGCACACTGTGGGACAGATGAAGAAATGAGGACATCAGAACTGAGGACAAAGTAGATGCATTGCAGAGAAAGTCAAGGAAAGCAGATTGAGGCAGTTTTGTCATGTGCGCAGGAAAGCAGAAGGCAATCTGGTAAAGCAAATTTGGAAGAGAAGAAAAGAAGGCAAGAGGAGAAGAGGGCATCCGGCCAAGATACAGATGGACTGCATGGGAGAAGATCTGTGACAGTGGGGAATGACTGCTGAATAAATTAAAGGAGTGATTCAAGGGAGGTGCTGACTGGTAATGGAACAAAGCCAACCATATATAAAAAGAAAAAAATATTATGATGAAGATTCAGTGTTTACACTGATGTGCTCAAATAAATGAATAAATAACACATATCATCAGAAATGTTTAAGAAAGTACTAAATGAGAGCCACAGCTTTAAATGTGCAACACTGAGATACAGTGTGACTGGTATTTTGAACCCCCTCCTCACTTCTCTTCAAGTCGAGTTTCAGCAAAACATATCAAAGCAGACTTGGCCCTGAAATTAAATATATGGTAGGCAGTTATGTAGCAAAACAGAACAATAAGTATGTCATCATTATGTCAGCATCACCACAGATAAATATACATCTATCAGTGACAGGACAAAAAGAACAGCTTTGTATCTCATACAACACCCTCAATCTTCTCTACTGTTTTGGAAACAACATAAGATAACTGTGATGCTCAACATCATGGTTTTAATTGCAGATTGTTAAGTTGCAACATAGACTGCGCCTTGCTAACCCCACAGCCTCGCAGCTTTAGGTGAGAATCGAGATTATATAAATAAGACACTGTAGCTGTTGTACATCTAATGACAGAAGCTAACTGCCAGAGGGATAAATCTGATCCTAAACTAATCTGCAACTGGTTATAAAATATGGGACACCATACAGATGTCACAAACAGGAGAAGGATGATTAACAAAGGACTGCTACAGAAGAAAAATACAGGAAAAAAGACACACATGCTACTTTAATAGCTGAATTATAATTCTCATATGCATGCTTATAATATCCATTTATAAAAGATGACAAACTCCTTAACATTCCTTTAGAAGGTTGGTTTAATGTTAGTCTTCCGCATTATTCTACAAACAACACAAACTTGCTTGAAGAATGAGGCCCACTTGCGAGAAAGCAAAGAGAAATATGACAAAATTAACATGGAAAGTGTTCAGCTTTGGAAATACAAATGCTCAGCATTTTCATATATTTTCTGCAAAGCAGTGTTTTCATGCATTAACTTAATGGACTTAAATGATAAATGCGATTTCAAGGCACTACCTGTGCTTTTGAATTAGTTGGGGAAAAATCAATCAGTAAATAAATATTTAATGCTTTTTTAATTTGCTGTCAGTAGATCACTGGTTCAACGAAAGGCCATAGATAATGGGGGAAATTAAAAGCCCAAGTTTCAGCTTTCTTTAATGAGCAGCCTTGTTTCGCCAAACCATCAATATTTAACACAGTGTCCATTTCTAATGCTAGCAAAATTCACCACACAATGACAACAAGCAATTAGATAATAAGCCACTCAGATATCTTTTCGTGTCATAAAGCACCTAACACTTGCGTGCTAATGATCTAAATAACATTTTGCCTTGATACGTGTTTTTACAACCTTTATAAGTGTATGATAAATATTTAAAAGCAAAGTTCACAAATGCAGTATTAATTACGTCTGCAATTATAACATTTCATTACTTTCTTTCTAATTCCTTAGTACTATGTCTGTACAAAATACTTGCTGTTCTGTTTGCACTTAAATGCATTCATAGATCTACTGACCAAGTTTTCTTGTAAACGTCAGCAGGTGAAAGCTCATTTTTTAATTAATTAGGTTTAGCCCAATACTTGGCCATGGTGAGTCAGAGCCTACTACAGAAAAAAGAAACACAAGGCAAGATACACCCTGGGCCAGATGGCAGTTGATCACAGGGCAGCGGTCACAGAACTACAAAAAAAAAAATAAGGATATTACTCAGTCAGCATATGCATCACATTTTGGATAAGGGAAGATACCAAATTACTTGGAAGAAGCCCAAGGTGACACAAACTGAACATGCAGGCAATCACATGAACAACAACTAAGGCAAGGCTCACAGAATCACAAAACCGAATGATAATTGTTAGTCAACATATGCAGCATGTCTTTGGGTGCGGGAGGAAACAAGTGCCCTTTAAAAAAACCCTCACAGACAAAAAGAGAACATGCAAACAGTCACACAGACAATGACTAAACCTTAGAAGTAAAAGCTGGACTAGCCAATGCACCATCACACCATCTTACCATCTTACACCATTTGATCCTGCTAACACTTTGACAGTTAACACAAGGAATTAATGCGCTGAGCTGTTGATGATCTACTTCCTGTAGTCTAGGGATTGATTAGCTCAACTCCTATATGCCCACTTGTGATTCAACAAGTCACTTCACCAGAGAGAGCGGCTCCAGAACACCCTTGAAAAGGAACAAGTGCCCAGAGGGCTTACCAAATTAACAAATAAAAATAAAAAGGTAATCTAACTGTAAAGCAGTTCTACAGTTGTTTCACTCAGTCCTTGCAGAAAGTGTTTGCCTTTCCCATTTATCAATCCTTTGTGCTCCTATTATGTTTTAGTGAAACCTACAAATATACATGTATATGTATCACTTCATTAGGAAAGCCATTCCTTCAATCAGCCACTCTTTCTATAAGTGATACATAAATGCTCATAGTTTTTATATTCACTCCCTTAACTTACAACTATGTGTCTTGGTTGAAGAGTTCTTATAAAGATATCCTGTTCAGAGTAATGAAGTATTCTAGCTTTTATTACACCACCACCTCTCCCTTCAGGACTCCAATAATCATATATCCAGGAAATGGAATCTGTCCTCTTGCAGAAAAAGTACAAGTTCTTTAGTTGATCTGTGGGCCCTAATCTTTAAGTGTGGGCGCTCCAGTCAGTAATAACAATAATAATAATAATAATAATAGCAGTACCCATTTCTTAAACAAGGAAGGCCCACTGGACACACGCAGTACCTTTTCAGGAGAGACCCAAGAGCAATGTGTGGTTAAGAGACTTGCTCAAGGTTACACAGTGGGAAAATGAAGGCTTAAGGAATTAAACCCTGTACCACAGATACTAGAGCTCACAGACTTAACCCTTGGCACTATCTGCCAGACAATTATCCTTAACAATTCAGGAATATAGTAATGGGCCTTTCTTCTACCAAAGCTTTCTTCATACATTTGTACTAATAATGAATGACTACTTGCAGGTAATGCAAGGTTTACCCACAGCTAGCAAGATTTGATCACAAGGATGAAGCCTGAGTGTCCAAATGAGTGAGCCAGCTGAGGGTAAACCTGCATATTACACACACACACACACACTATTTCTATTACACAGTGCCATTATTAAAAAAAGAGAAATTACCTTTTTAAACCACTGCATCATATCTCAGAGCATCTTCCTCCAGTTTTGTTGGGGAATAGTTTCATAATGTACTGCATATGAATGGGACAAGAATGTGTTTACACATGTGGAGTACATCACAGAAAATGCAGTTTTATGTTTAAGGAGTCAGGAATATGTATGTGCTCTACTATCTACATGAGAATTGTTGATTCTTGATGTCTAAACAGCAACTTTATTAAACTTTTAGTAGTTCAATGTTTGTGTGTCTTTAGGAAGAATGGAAGACCATCTTTCACCTGTTAAATTTAGCAAACAGGAGAAAATTGAAGCGCTTTTATTTTCAATAGTTAACAGCCATCAGACTTGTTCCTGCAAGTAATGCATGATTTATAATGGGGACTCTGATTATTCTTTCCAATCAGCATGCATGTTTTTAAATATTAAGTAGGATTCATTGTGTAATTCCCTATACACTACTTCATTCCTAAGGTTCCAGCTAAGTGGGACTGATCTAAGAAATCTTCACAAGACAAACCTAATATCCTTCTTTGAAGACTATGGTAACTTTTTTCACTTTTCATCCAATAAATCTTACTCAGTTATACTCCCACTTATAAATACAAATTCCTTGTTAGAAAACATGCTATTGAACTTGCAATTGTTCTTTTTCCAATGCCATTCTAAGTATACCTTCGTGGCAGGTAGCACAAAAGACCACCCACCAATGGAACAAGGCTGGCACCCCTTAATACATACTACTTCTGTAAATAAACAGTAATCTTCTCATCTTTATATAAAAACAATTCCAAATCGTTCATCTTACCTTAACAAGGAAAAGAACAAAATAAACCCACTAAAACAAAACATCCTGTGATCAATTAGGCCCAAAGTGCAATAATCTGCTGCAAGTGGAAGATGAAGGATGTCTCAAGCAACATACTCTGCAAACCCATCTCAAAATCCAGCAAGGAACATTTCAAACAGCAACACTATTTCAAAACTTAACACCCTGCAAAACTAAACCACATTTGTCCATATTTTTTAAAGATAATTAAGTTATATGGTTGCTCTCAGGAATCCAATACATCTACATCCTAAAAAAAATTACATTCCTTTTCACACCCCAACCAGTAAT
The DNA here is from genome assembly GCF_019279795.1 of Protopterus annectens. Lineage (NCBI taxonomy): Eukaryota > Metazoa > Chordata > Ceratodontiformes > Protopteridae > Protopterus > Protopterus annectens. The sequence goes on along the minus strand of NC_056730.1, from coordinate 976,868,073 downwards.
TAAGATACGGTCTTCTGCTAACCACTGATATGAACCATGCCAATTTTCATTATCTGAGCAGTTTGAGACAATGCACCAAACTTCTTACTATTAAACACGTCATATTAAGAATGTGTGAATCCCAAAAACGCAAAAGGGACAACATTAGTGAATCTAGACCATAAAACATGGACTACATGCAGTATAAAACAACAATTCAAAATAATCTATGCAACATAGTGAATAATCAAGGCCAATCAAACTTTCCTCTGAGCTCTGAAGTGTAAATCACTTAAAAGTCGTTCTCCTCTCCCCTTAATCACCTGTATCCAAATTATTATCTTTTAAAATGAAACACTGAGATTCTATCTATTGCCAGTCCAACATCAGCAAAATAATTCAGTCCAGAAGGAGAGATCTTCAAAAACAGATGTACACAGCAACCTGCATGTTATACTTTTCTGTCAACATGCACACATGACCTCAACAAATTTTACCCATCTTTTATGAGTTTGGTCAATATCAACATTCTCTACCCACCTAAATACCAAACTTTGCCAAGTTGTCACAACTGAGGCAGGACTTGTTTTTATTTATTTTTTTAATATAACAGGACTAGAACCTCATCAGAATATTTCCAGGATGTACAATTAGAATTCCTGACGTTAACAAAGTACCCTATATATTCTCTCCAGATTAATATAGTTTGCCAGGCAGGCAGATCACTCCACCAACTTATGATTTTTACCCTTTATGTAGGTTACACAGGCCAGTCATTCCATCCTTTCATATTGTCTCACTTGAACCATTTCTGATTTTCAAGCATCAACAAAACAGTAGACATAGCAATATCTTCTGTTAATCTATGTTCCATAAATACATGAGCACAAAATAAAACAACACATTGCAAAAGATTACTGCTATATTCCAATAATGCTAAGTGAAGATTCCTGTAGCACACAGTTATAGCTCTGCAACATCATCGCATTTTACATAAATGTATCACTCTCTCCTCTTGGCCGTCAGATTATGTATAGCTGAGACTACAAGCAATATGCAATTAGTTACGATTTCTGTGAGAATGGTGTAGCGTCAGCATTAACACAATGACAACTGATGAAACTTTTATCTGGAATATCATGCCTTGCTTCCGTAGTTATAAATGCACTGATCACATCAAGGTTGACAGTGCCACTTAACTTCACAACTTCTAAAACATTTCAAACAACTTACATCACACATATTCTCCCGACAATGAAATAAATCTGTGCAACAACCTTACTCCATGATATGCCTGAAACTGAATCAGGCACTACTGCTTCTCTTAATTATTAATGCAATGAATACTACAAAAATCACAGTTCATTCATATTTTATTTGCACATACATTCCTGGCCAAAATAATGCATCACCAATTTTCATTATATTGTACTATACCTCACTGAAATGTGTTGATCATTTCCAATATCTCTTTTCTTCTAAAAAAAAATCTTTATTAAATGTCATTTTAATGTCATTTTTAAAAAGTAGCATGTATTTTAATGTCATTTTTAAAAAGCAACGTGTGTGTGTATATATATATATATATATATATATATATATATATATATATATATATATATATATATACAGTAACAGAAAATAAAACAAACCACGATAATATGTCCATTGTTTTCATGCAGTAAACATGCAAGTTTACTTTTTAACAATTTTCATTAATTCTACCATTAGGCAAATTATTTATTTATTAACATTTGTTGACCGGGAAAGTCCACTGGGTGCAAGACACATTTTCAGTGGATGCCCATGGAGAAAAGCACCACAAAGCATTTTAGTGATAACAAAGATTAAAACGTATTAAAGACACAGAAGTAAGAGTATGTAAAAATACAATTTACGGGATTTACATTATACTACATAAGATGCAAGAAAACATATTTCAAAATGCAATTTACAGGAATTTACATTATTCTACAGTACAAAAGCATGGGTTTTGAAACAGTACTTTCTTGTGTAAGGAGTATAGTATACTGTACAGTGGGTTACCAGTAGATGTTGTGAAGACTCGGTTTTACAAAGCTATGCCAACCCAGAATTTTGTGGGATGTGCTTTTTTAAGGAGGTTTGCTTCTGAGGCAGGTGCAGGATGGATTGTTTAGATAATGTGTTTTTAGAGCCATTTTAAAGGGTTTTGGGTGGTCAGTTAGGGTTATTTCAGGTGGTAGGTTATTCCATAGTTTGGCAACAGTGTGGGAGAAAAGACATTGTCCAGCTCTTTTGTTGGTTTTTTTTTACTATAAGCAAGAGTTTATAGGAAGATCTTAGAGTTCTTGTAGGGGTGTAAGTTTGTAGGATTGTGTTGAGGGCTGGGCATTCATTAGGTTTAGTAATTAGTTTGTGGGCTAAGGTTAGTTGTGTGTATTTTAGATGGTAGGAAACTTCTAGCCATTTTAGTTCAGTTATTGCTTGACAGTGATGAGAACGGTGTGGTTTTTCTGAGGCAAATTTGGCAATTTTATTCAAGCAGGATTGTAGTTTATTACTAAGGGTTATATGAAGATTGGTAAAAATGGCACTACCATAAAGAAAGGAAGGGATGAGTAAGGTATTGGCTAGTTTTATTTTGGTATATTTATCCATCTAGAGCTTGTGGCGATATAGCTTGCCTAGTCTGAAATTAGTTTTCTTTATTGCATTCAGCATATGAGGTTCATAAGTGAGTTTGCTATCTATTGTTATGCCTAGTAGCTTGGCTGTATTAACTAGTTCTATTTCTGTGCCGTCTTTAGCAAGGATTTTGAAGTCAGTGTCAGGTGATTTTGTTGAGAAAAGTAAACATTTTGTTTTTTTGGGGTTTAGCATAAGTTGTGCGTTAATAAAGCCATGATTCGATAGAGGTAAAGGCCTGTTGTGTAGCTGTGAGGAGATCTGAGAAGTTTTTGGAGGTGGATACCAGAGTTGAATCATTGGCATATTGGGTGAGATTCTGGATTAGGGGGGCTTTATGCAGGTCATTGATGAAAATGTTGAACATTGGCGGATCTAGAATGGATCCTTGTGGTACTTCTACATCGTTAGATTGGTAGTCAGATTGTACATTTATCCACCATACTGCTTGTTCCCTGTTCTGAAAGTAAGATGAGAACCAGTTTAAAGACATTGGGGAGCAGCCTAGTCTTGATACTTGAATTAGTAGCTTAGTATGAGAGACTGTATCAAAAGCCTTAGATAGATCCAGTAGGATTACAGAGGTAGGATGCCCTCCATCTAAGGCTTTATTGATGGTGTCAGTAAAAGAGAGAAGGGCAGTGATAGTGCTATGCCCTGGATGGAAACCATGTTGGGTGGGGGATAGGAGAGCATTACATGAGAGGTGGTTAAGTAGTTGTAAGTGAACACATTTTTCCAGGATTTTTGATAGTGGCGACAGTATTGAGATTGGGCAGTAGTTGGAAAGATCATGAGAGTTTCCCCCTTTGTGTAGTGGAGTAATGATAGATTTCTTCCATAGAAGAGAAACATAGGATTCAGAGAGAGAGAGAGCAATTTACGAAGATTGTAATTGGGTATGCTATTGCGGTAGCTGCCAGTTTCAGATATTCTGGGGGAAGAAAATCTGCAGATAGTGAGCAAGGTTTGAGTTGTTTTAAGAGTTTCAGGATTTGGGAGGCGGGTACAGGTTGGATAGTGAAGGAGTTGGCTGGTTGGGTATTAGTGTAGTCTGCAGGTTAGAGGGTGTGTTCTGTAGGTTCGGGAAGCTGTGGGGTTGGGCTAGATGGGCAGTCTTTGAAGAGTTTTTGAATGGTAGAAATGAAATGGTTGTTAAAATCTTGGGAGATTTGTTGTGGAGTTTTTTCCGGTGCTGGAGATGGGTTGTGGATGGTGCCTGGGTTAAGGAGGGAGGAGACAGATTTCCAGAAATTTTATTAATCAATTCCTGCCTTCCCATAAATTTCATACCTCTTCCTGATTATTCTGCTTGAATTGTCCACAGAAATTCCATTTATTTAGACATAATTTGCACATTTTCTTTTCTAAAAATCTCACATCTAGTTCTTTAATCTCCATTACAATACTCAATACTTCAGTTACAGTGGATTTACATATTAATTTCCATTTTCTAGTGTTTTTTTTTTTGGCAGCCAAGAGCATTACACAAAGAAAGGACTTTCTATGTATAGGCAATTCAGATCCTATATCCCCAGCTCAAATGTAACATTTCCTTAATTATAACCATTTGCTCCCCCAACATTTTTGACAAAGTACTACAAAGGGAAGTTTTAAAATCTGCCAACTCATTACATTCCAGAAACATGCTCCCAATTACTTCCATTTCCCCTGAACACATCCTATACTTACTATCTACCTCAGGAAAATGATCTGAAGTCTGCTTGAGGTATAAAAATACATATGCAAACACTTTCTTGAAAAAATCCTAAAACTTATGGAGTTGATGCACATGTGTGTGCCATACAAATGTTCTCTCATTGTCTTTGTGTCTTTCGGCTTTTCCCGGTTCTCTCATTGTCCCTTTGAAAATTGCCATTCCAGTCTCTCTATCTTTTCTAACCTGTTCTGATTAATTCTTACAATTATAATGCAATATATAATATGTGCCACTAAATTACCCATTTTTAACAGCAGCTTCTACTCTAGACTCAACTAAAACCTTCAACCAGACCTGGTCTTTCACTTACCAATTTCATATGCTTTGCTTTTTTGTCAATACCTGCAAAGCAATTTACTTTCCATATTAATACTGATAAAGCCATTCTGATAAAGTCCTATTACTTTCACATATTTCTGCACAACAGTTCTTTTGAATATGTTTCCAACATGCAACTTACATGCATGCGTTAATGCTTAGCAAGCTGATCTTGTATGTAAGTTGCCATTTCTCATCTCTGCTTGAATCCATGTCACATTTTTACAGACATTTTGCTCAAACAAAAACACACAAAAAATGAAATGCATTTTAACCTCCAATCCCTTTTAATTCACAGCAAACACAGTTGCCACAGACAGCTGCATTAATAAGCTTCATCTATTCTAAAAATTAGGTTTAATCATGCTGCAAGTGCATGTTAGAGCTCATGTTCTCTCTTGCTCAGAGACAATCCGTTTTGTTTTATCTCTAGTTCACCTCCAGATGTGCATGTTCTCAGTAAACTAACTCTTAACCTTAAAACTTTGAATGGCTATACAAATCAATAAAATAATGTACAATGTTATATTTAAAGCACTGAAGTACTAATGCTGTAGGTGATACAACTACTTGCAAAAATATTCGCTTCCCACAGTTACAATTTTCACTGAATCGCTTGCCAGTTCCCCTTTAAATACTAATTACATTGTTTCTTATACATTGATCACACCTCTCATGACTAACTGCTTGCACCAGTTTGGTTTCTTGTTTTCAACAAAAAAGAGGTGCTAAATAAAAAATAAAAAGCTAGTTTCAAATGCTAGAAAACTAGAGTTTTTAATGCTTTCCATTTTTCTATCCTGTTTGCTTAAACTAATTCCCTTGTCTGAAGTGTAAAATAACATTAGTCTAGGTTTACACCTTATACAAAATGAGAAATTATTATATTTTATACAAATATATATTCAATACATTTCTACCCACCAGAGCAGAAAATATCACATTATGTTGTTTATATCCAGACTTTTTCTTCTTACAGTGTAAGGGCTGGATACATTACACAGTCAAGAAAAAGTTCTTTCATACTTTAAGAATAAACAGTCATCAATAAGACTTGCTCAGCTCAGATTTAAAATACCCCTGTATACATTACAGAACTACTTTACCCTATAACATGCAATTTACTTCAAGAAATTTATTAAACAAATATTACTATGAACATTTTTTTTACTTAAAGTATTAAGTAGAATTTTCTACAATTATTAAGCATCTGGTTGGGTTTGTTTGTTCTGATTTTTGTTTCCCCCACACTCTGCCTCTTGGTATCCTGTTTTTATACTTGGTGCTTTGCAGTTGCCCACCCCTACTGTAAATTTGATCTGGGACACTCCTCCCAGTCTAGTGTCATTACCTCATTCTACCTATTCCAGGAAGAACATTTGAGAAGGCCAACCCATTAGCTTCTGCTCCTCCTTTCCCCTTTCCACAAAAAAAAAAAAAATATATATATATATATATATATATATATATATATATATATATATATATATTCTAAGCTTGTTTCCTGCCTTCCCTATAACTTGTCTAGTCCAGATACAGATTTGCTGGATCCAGGACTGTTTGTAAGCTTCTGAGCCCCCAATCCATTCTGTGTTGGAAGGAAGTCTTCTAGCTTAATTTTGTTTCTTAAAAAGTACAGTTTTGTACCTACCATAAATGTAGATGTTCGAGGATTCCATTGCTGCAGTCCTGACTATTGGGTATAGTCCGCGTCCAGTCGGCCCGAATACCAGAGTATAAGGCTGACGTCGGTCAGGGCGCATTAGACTGACGTCAGTACGTCAGGGTACTAATGCGCATGACCGACGTCATATCCTCAGTCTTTTCTTGCCCCAGATGTCAGAAGACCCTAAAAAGACAAGTCCCAAAAAACCTGCACCAAAAACATGTACAATATATACAACAATATATACAAAAACATAAACATGTAAACTCACCTACACAACCACCCCTAAATACAGAGGGGAAGGAGGGAGGGTAAATTGGACTGCAGCAATGGAATCCTCGAACATCTACATTTATGGTAGGTACAAAACTGTACTATGTTCTTCGTCTTCCATTGCTGCAGTCCTGACTATTGGGTAGAATCCCAAAGCAGAGGTAAGGGAGGCTGGCAAATTACAAAGAAGTAGGAGCTGACAACATGCCCTGCAAAACAGCTGTGGCAAAACCAGCCCTAGACTTAGAGTAGATAGGAAGGTGATAATGCTTAGAGAAAGTATGCACTGAACTCCAAGTAGCTGCTTCCAAAATATCCTTAGTTGCCACCCCTTAGAAATGCTGTTGAAGTGGCAGTAGCCCTGGTGGAATGAGGCCTAATCCCAGCTGGAATCTCCTTGCCATGATGGGAATAACAAAATGCAATGCAAAAGCCAATCCACCTAGAAATAGTTTGTTTTGACACAGGCTTGCCCTGAGAACTCAAAGCAAAAGAAACAAACAACTGCTGAGACTGCCTAAAATCCTTAGTCCTGCTTAAATAATAACGCAATTGCCTGTGTACATCTAAAGTGTGCAAAATCTTTTCCCCTTTATTTTGAGGATCTGCAAAACGTAGGCAAATGAATAGTTTGGTTTAAAGCCACACTAGAAACCACCTTAGGCATAAAAGAAGGATTAGTACGTAATGATACCCTATCCTTATGGAAAATCAAGAAGGGCTCTACTGCCATAAGGGCCTGCAACTCAGACACCCTTCTTGCAGAAGTAATAGCCAACAGAAAAGCAGTCTTCCATGACAAGTATTTCAATTCAGCAGTAGCTGCAGGCTCAAAAGGTTGTAGAGTAAGTTTTTCCAACACAAAATTGAGATCCCAAGCAGGAGTAGGAGCTCTACGTGGGGGTCTTATATTCTTTGCCCCTCTAAGAAACTGCTTGAACAAAGGATGCGAAAACAAAGGTGGGTCACAATCATAGTGAGCTGAAATTGCTGCAGCATGAATCTTTATGGAAGAGAAGGACAAACCTTTGTCCAATAATTCAGTAAGATATTGAAGAGCCACACTCAAATTAGGCTCAGAAATCTCCAAATTCTTTGCTGTACTCCAAAATAAAAATCTTTTCCATTTTTCTGCATACACTTTCCTTGTACTAGGTCTTCTGGCTTCCATAATCACATTTAAAACTTGTTGAGGAAGTTGAGACCTGCTGTGTTTCAACACAGAATATGCCAAGCTGTTAGATGCAGAGAGTGTAGCTTGACATTGAGCAAATGACCGTCCTTCTGAGATAACAGATGAGGAATCAGAGGTAAAGGCCATGGAGGCTTCTTTACCAGACTCCGTAGTAGAGGGTACCAGTGTTGGCGAGGCCAGTCTGGAGCTATCAAAATCATCCTTGGCCTGTCTTGTCTGACCTTTAACAGTACCTTTGGAAGAAGAGGTAGAGGTGGAAAGGCATACACATGAAGGTTTTTCCAACTGAAAGACAGAGCATCCACTTTCCAAGCTGTGTGATGAAACCCCTTTGTGCAATACTTTGGCAGCTGGTGGTTTAGTGGAGAAGCGAACAGATCTATGTCTGGAGTTCCCCAGGACACTGTCAGTTTCTGAAATACATGAAGATCCAGTTTCCACTCGTGGGGATCCATGATTTGTCTGCTTAACACATCTGCTAAGGAGTTCTGTGCTCCTGGCAGAAACCTTGCCTGAAGAGTTAGTTGCAGGCTTAGCGCAGTCTCCCATAAAATCATTGCTTGCCTGCATAGAGGATAAGAATGTGTTCCCCCTTGCTTGTTGATGTACCACATGACAGTTGTGTTGTCTGTTAGAATCAACACCTGCCCTGGAAGAAGTAACTCCTTGAAAGCCATTAATGCAAACTGGACTGCTAACATCTCTTTCATGTTGATATGTAGATGCTGTAGTCTGGCAGGCCACTTGTCTTGTATCCACTTTCCATTTAGATGAGCTCCCAAGCAATGTCCGAGGCATCTGTCGTCAAGATTTGACTTGCCTCTGGCCGGGTCACAGACAGTCCCTTGTTTAGGTGACATTCCTGAGCCCACCACAAGAATTCTTTTTGAAGGCAAGGTATTATTGGAATGACAGTGTCCAAATCCTGGCAGTGCTGTGTCCATACATTTTGAGATACCATTGTAACTTCCTCATATGCAGTTTGGCATTGGGAAGCACCAGAATACAAGATGCCATGAACCCTAATGCTTGAAGGACTGTCCTTGCAGTCAGCACGGACTGATGAGATAGTTGATGGAAGTAAAGTGACAGACTCTTTTGTTTGTCCGGGGTTAAAAGGCCATCTGGGCTGCTGTATTCAGTCTCACACCCAGAAAGCACATGTCTTGAGAGGGTACTAGACTGGACTTTATTTCGCTCACAGAATACCCTAGGCATCTTAGCACTGCGATAACATATTCCAGGTGCTGTAGAAGAACTTCCTTTTCTTGAGCCAGAATCAGGCAGTCGTCCAAGTAAGGATAGATTTGAATTCCTTGAAGCCTGAAGTAAGCTATTACTGGAGCCAGAACCTTTGTGAACACTCTGGGCAGTAGATAAGCCAAAGGGCAATGCAGAGAACTGATAATGAGAATTTCCAGCTCGAAACCGCAGATACTTCCTGCAACTTAGCCTTATAGGCACATGAAGGTAAGCTTCTTTGAGATCTAAAGTTACCATCCAGTGATTTTTGCCCAGCAGAGGTAAAAGCTGTTGTAACGTCAACATCTTGAACTTGGGAATGTCCAGATAAGTGTTGAGGATAGATAAATCCAAAATTGGTCTCCACGTGTTTCCCTTCTTTGGTACAAGGAACAGGCGAGAATAAAATCCTAGGCCCCTTTCTGATACAGGGACTGGCTGAATGGCCCCTATGTGAAGTAACTGAGAAACTTGCTTGTGAGCCTCTTTTCTTTGTGGAGGAGGAACGTCTGGCATGCCTTTGAAAGGGGGCATTGTATGGAAATAAAATCTGTAACCGTGGTGAATGATATCCAACACCCATTTGTCTTGAGTAATTAAATCCCAATTTTCTTTGAAAAGAGACAGTCTTCCTCCCAAAGGAGCTGCCAAACGTGAATCTGCTGGCAGCTGAAAAGACAGGTCATTGGGTCTGTTTACGAAAGGACTGACCCCTGCCCTCACCAGAAGTCTGAGCAGGTGAACTCCCTGGTCTAGGCCTAAAAGAACCTTGAGCCCTGCCCCTACCACGTCTAGACCTACCCCTAGACTGAGAATCATAAGCAGGATATGTCCACCCCTTAGCAGGCCAATTTCTACTAAACTTCGGTGGCTGCACCTGCAAAAAATCTTTAACAGTTTGCATAGACTTAGCTTTGTCCTCCATTTTCTTTAAAACTGCTTCCACAGGCGATCCAAACAACACATCAGACTGTAAAGGAGCATCCAAAATCCTTGTCTTAACATGCTCAGCTAAATTCTGATCCTTCAACCAGGCATGCCTGCGAAGAACAGAACTGTTAGCAGCCACCCTCGAGGAGGCCTGTACAGCATCAAAACCACATTGCAAAGAATGCTTACCCACTTGTTCAGACACATGAACCAAATCCAGCAACTCTTTACACTCAATACCTTCCGCCAAAGCATCCACCTTAGATTTCAATTGTGAAAGGAGATAATTCTGATATTTTAGCATGTGAAACTGACAATTCAAAGCTCTCATGGCTAGAGTGGAAGAAGTATACACTTTCTTTCCCCACCTATCCAAAGCCCTTGCCTCTTTATCAGTGGGAACAGGATTTTTAACCACAGAGGCCTTTACACCCTTAGGCCCTTGAGAAATAGTTTCTGGGTCCGCCCTAGGACTCTTAAACAAATATTTATGAGCTTCGGGCACCCTATAATACCTATCAGGCTTAACAGGAGCAGGAGGCAAAGAATCAGGGTTCAGGGAAGCCTCTGCAAAACATCTTCCACCACATTCAACACAGGAGGAATAGCTAAAGGCCTATGCTGGGGTAAAACAAGAACTCCTAAGCCTTTTCCTGGAATCAGAGTAATCCTGGCCTTCCCATTTAAAGTGCTCCCTCATGGAATGCAAAGTCTCTGAAAATGAGAAATCCTCAGGCGGAGAAGCTGTAGGAGTGGAATCATCCACATCAGAATCAGAATAAGTGGGATACTCCTGCATCTCTTCCACAGAAGATTCTGAAGCCTCTGAACACTGTTCAAAACTATCAAACTCGGTTCCACCCTAGGCCTCTTATCAGGCGGGGCATAGAACCCCTAATCATAGTAATCAAATCTTCTGCCATTTTAAGCATATGTTTCTTAGGTACAGAACCCGAAATGCTAGGAGAAGCCCCCAGTAAAGCTGAACTAGGCCTACCTCTTAAAGAAGTTTTGGCAACAGAAGGAGAGGCTCTAACTACCTTGGGAAGAGAGGGAAGAACAGTCACCTGAGAAGCCCCCTCAGCCTGGCCTACCTCCTGAGAAGGCACATCCTGTAAGAGTATAGTTTCTGCCTGGGACTCCATGGAAACTCCTGGCAAAACCTCCGGCTCCACTGAGCCTTCTAAAGAACCGACGTCCAGGACTGCCGGTTCCTCAACCCTAGGCTTCACTGTTTTATCCTTTCGCTTCTTGGAGGAAGCGGGCGTCGGAGCATCCGACGGCATTTTATAATTGCAACGCTTCCCAAACACTAACCTGGCACAGTCTAACCTCCTCTTAATAGTGCGTTTGTTAAACCTAGCACAAGAGCGGCAACCAACAACGTCGTGCTCAGGCCCTAAGCAAGGTATACACAAGGTATGATAATCCCTATGCGGTATCTGTTTCCCACAAGAAATACAGTTATTCACTTTTTCTGACATCCGGTAAAATACTGAGGCAAGAAAAAACCAAAATGTTCCCCAACGGGGTACTTAGCCAACTCTGTTTCGGTCTGAAACTCCGGTTTCGGAAATATTTCAGTACGCCAACCTGCACTCGCAAAACTGCTTCTGCATCGGACCATGCGGCAAAAAAGACTGGGGATATGACGGCGGTCATGCGCATTAGTACCCTGACGTACTGACGTCAGTCTAATGCGCCCTGACCGACGTCAGCCTTATACTCTGGTATTCGGGCCGACTGGACGCGGACTATACCCAATAGTCAGGACTGCAGCAATGGAAGACGAAGAACATCTAGCCAGTTTTCTAGTTTCAGTACTCAAATCTGTTTCTTTGACCTCAGCACTTGTTCAGAACTCATTGTAAGCACTAAATAAGCTACAAATTACTACAGCACTCAACTTTCCTCACTTGTCTAGAGGAAAACAGTTTTTAGTACTTAATAAACACCTATCCAGGCATGTCTAAGGGTCAGCTCCCAGTGTTTTCTCATGTCTACCTGATGAATCTGGGCATATTGGGGCAATGCAGCAATTGCCTCATGTACACAGACAACCCTCTCCTCCTACCACCCAACACTACAACCTGTGGAGAGATGCACTTATATAACCAAACTGGAAGCAAAGCTCTCTTCACCCAAGACTGGACTAGACAGTCAAGAGGAGAAGGTAAACACTTGCACCACACCACATTCATCAAATAGTCCCTCAAAACCTACACCACCAAAACACACACAGAGAAACACAAAACACAAACCTACATTCGCGGAGGCTCTCAAAAAAAATCTACCCAAGCAACAGGTACATCCAAAGCAGAAACGCAAGCAACCTCCACCTCCCCAACACAACCCAAATGACACATAGCCCACAAACTCAGTGTGCCACTCAACCACAGCCCATAAGGCATAACAACGTACCCAACACTCTAGTCATAGATGACTCTATAGTCAGGCACACTGATGTTTCACTCACCAGGTTAAACAAGGAGAAAGTTACTGTAAGCTGCCTGTCAGGTGCCAGGATCCGCCACATAACGCATGCACTCAGGTCAGTCCACAGCAAGTACAAATATGACTCTGTCATTGTCCATGTTGGTGTGAATGACCTGAGACGTACCTCCCTGGACTACATGAAAAGAGACATGGAGGAGATTTCTGATCTTGTAGCCCAGGCAGGTATGACCCTAGCCCTGTGTAGCATCCTGCCATCACCCAGAATGATACCACACTACAAGGACAAAATAATTGACTTCAACAATTGGCTAAGCTACTGGTGTCATTCTAAGGGGATCCAGTATCTGTCTGCCTGGGATGACATGATCGACAAACCACGATGCTTTGCCAGAGATGGCCTGCACCTGTCGTCCTTGGGATTCCGGACACTGGCTAAGGCTCTTGCCACCCCTATAGTGCCTTTTGTAGGCAAGATTCAAATGACAAATTCACCACCGTAACAGGTACAAGCAAGAAAACTCTGAGGGTAATGTTTCTTAATGCTAGAAGTCTAAACCTCAAAATGCACTCACTCGAGGCACTCCTTAAAATGGAGAACATCGACATCTGTGCAGTGACAGAGACCTGGTTCAAGGCTCCAGAGAGCACCCCTGCATTACCAGGCTATAATTCATACCACACCTTTCGGCCACCTAACCTGGACCGAAGCACTAAAGGCGGAGGCGTGTCCATATTCATTAAGGATATCCACACCTTCAGGCTAGTTGTTAACCATAATGCATCTGAGATGATCCAAGTGCAACTAACTCTGGGGGCAAGACAGCAAAGCAAATTGTTGCTTGCTACAGATCCCCCACCATGCCCCAGGATTCCCACTCCTCATTTCTTGATACACTGGAAAATATTAGGGTACAACCTAACACCCTAATAATGGGCGATATCAACTACCTCACCATTAACTGGAAAAACTACTCCTATACCAATCCTTGTGCTCAACGTTTTCTGGAATTCATAAATTCCAATGCCTTGGATCAACTTATCCACACCTCCACCAGGAGCAGCAATATCCTAGACCTGGTCATTACCAACATGGGCAACTGGTGTTCCACACCAGAGGTCAATTCCTCGTTGGTCAGATCCGATCACAAGCAAATCACCCTAGACATCTACATCCCACCCCCACCCCCCATTAAGTAAACCACCGTAAAAAATTTCTCCAAAGCCAACTTCACGCTTCTTAAGACAGAAGTGGCAAACTTCAAGACACCGATGCTGACGGACAATAGAGATACAACTGCTGAATCCTATACAATTGCACTTTATAAGCACTTACACGAGTGCATGGATCATGTAAATCCCTAACAGAACCAAGATGCTATCCTCCAAAACAAGGAAACCAATCTGGTGGTCCCTTGCTATAAACAAACACTACAACAGAAGAAAGAAACTGTTGCAAAAAAGAGTAAAATCCCATGATTAGAGGAACTCCGTGGTCAGCCTCAGTAAGAAGCTGAGATCCCTCATAAAATCCTCCAAAGCTAGTTACGAAAACAAAATCACCACTGATTCTAAAGACAGTCACAAAGCATCCTATAGCTATGTCAAGAATCCCAATGGCAACACTCAGATCTGCTCTGAGTTATGGCACAATGGCAGTAAATATACAGAACCAACTAATATTGCCAACATCCTGACAGATAGGTTCAGTGCTAACTTTACCGCTCTCTCATCCCCTAAAGGGCCCATCTCTATACCGAAAGAATGCAAAGTACCTGTAATCACGGCTACGCACAGGTAAAAAACACACTCTCCATAGCCAAGAACACAACATCCATGGGACCTGACAACATCCCAGGCTGCGTTCTACATGAACTGCAGAATGAACTGGCACCCCACCTAAGTACCATGTTCACTCATAGCCTCACCTCAGGCTTTGCGCCCACTGAATGGCGCACAGCAACAGTTATCCCACTCCACAAATGGGGAGCCACCACAGACCCTGGGAACTGCCGCCCCATTAGCCTGACGAGCCTGGTCTGCAAGGCTATGGAGCGTATCATCATGGAACTTAAACAATGACACTGGTAATCTCCAAACTCTGGACCCTACCCAGTTTGGGTTTGTAAAAGGCAGATCATGTCTCCTAAACCTGATAGACGTCTTTGAAGCGGTCACCAAAGCCGTAAATGAGGGTAAGGTGGTTCACACAGCCTATCTAGATCTCGGCAAGGCTTTCAACACCATCCCCCACTCTGGAATTATAGACAAACTCACTAAACTAGGTATAAATCCCTATGTCACAAGATGGGTTGCCAACTGGCTCACTGACAAAACCCACACTGTGAAAGTAGCAGACTCTAAATCCAACTTCAGACCAGTGACAAGTGGAGTACCACAGGGTTCAGTCCAAGGTTCTCTCCTGTTTGGCATCTACTTCTCTGAAGTACAGGCTAACACAGAAGGTCTTTGGCTAACAAAGTTTGCAGATGACTGGAAACTAGGAGCCATAATCAAAACTCCTAACGATGTGGACATCCTACAAAAAGGCCTCACTGAGACAGATGCCTGGTGTCAAAGCCATGGCCTCAAGCTCAATGCCAAAAAGTAAAAACTCTGTACCCATGAACTACCACATAGGCAGTAGTCTACTTAACACCGAAAGTGTGATAAGAGACCTTGGGACACAGGTAGACAGTAGTCTCTCCTTTGATAATCACATCGCCACAGTAGTCAGGAAATCCCTCTACATAAAAAACAAGTAATCTCAGTGGTATCCCCGAAATCTCAAAACAACCCAAAAAAGTGTAGTGGGTCTAAAAACAATACAGTGTAAGAAACTTATCTGTGTGGAAGATTTTCAGTCCATATATTTCTAATCACTGTTAATCACTGTATATTAATCAGATCAGACAATAGTAGTAGAAGTAGCGAATGTAAACTTGTCAAGTCAAAAAGTAATAATAGAAAATATATAATTCTACAGCATTACTAAGTATTCGAACGTAATCCAAGCAAGGCAGGCAGTCTGTTTCCAGTCGAAAATCCTTTATTAAGTACACAGACAAGCAATCCAAGTAAAACAAAAATAGAGTAATAATTTCCTCACAAGCTTTCTAAATATATATATACTTTTTATCAGGCATGGGAGTGGTTTATTGTGCTGTAAAACAAAGTGTTATTGGTACACATGTTAAATTCACATCCCTTCCCCATCAGTGTGACATTCGAGCTGGTCCTGCCCTACCTAGTAGCTGTCATAATAATATATAGCCCTAATGTACTTTAATGGTACATCTTATTTAACCAAATTATTAAGTAGATTATTAAGTCTGTGATTTTATACAAGGCAATATACTACATGGCTGGAAATATATCAACCTTAGTTCATTTTGCGATCAAAAATTATATATAAATATATACATATACATTTTGCATGTAAAAATCAGTTTCTATTTTCATAACCTATTGTTAACAAAGATAGCTTTCGTCCTTCTAGACTTCTTCAGGTCTGTGTACAAGAACCCTAAAAACCTATATAATTGTATAATTAGTTAGTATTGTTATTACGTGGAAAAAAAAGAGAACCAGAAAAAAATAAAAATAAAAAAATATATATGTATGATGATGGAAACAAAATATACACTTAAATTTCAAATGATTTAAAATGGTATTTAAAACCAATTTGTAGAAAAAAATATAAAATAAAATACAATTAGTTATGTAAGCAATGTGGCAATTTTCTAAGTTCCAGTGCACTTTTAATTGAACAGTAATAGTTTAGTCCAGGCTTTCTAAAAGAGTTCAGCTTTTATTGCCACATGAGTTCATATTTCTCCAGAATATTCGGGATGTCTCCTTCAAGATCACCCACATCTATGCAATCCAGGATCTGGAACTTAAAACCTGTGTGTCTTTTATGAAGAGAAAGGTGTTTGGCTAGTGCATTATTTTTACATCCAGAGCAGATTTCTGACAGATGACATGAAATCCTTCGCTTGAGTTTATTTACAGTCTTGCCCACATATAATGCATCACATTCATTGCACTGTGCCCTGTAAATTACTTTTTTAGTGTTACAAGATGCTCTTATGTGGCAGTACGTATCCTGGAGGTCTATACAGCACATCCAATGGTCTTTTCTCAGGAAGGGAAGTATGGAATGCAGTTTGACCATCCGGAACTTTGTCTTTTTTGCTGATTTGTTCAGTCTAGGGCTTCTGTAAAGGACGATTTTACCAGTCCTCTTAAAATTAACTTATTTTTCCTCTCATGAACCCTGGAGCTAAAAGAGTGGCATATGGTGCATGATTCCTTTAAGTGAATTGCCCCCAAGCAGTAAACACACAGTGTCCATCAGTGATTGACATCTTTTGGTTACACTTGGGGCACTTTTTGAAACCAGGTTTACCTTGCTTAAACATTATAACAGTTGGTCTAGTCAACAATATACTCCTTTTAAGCAGTAACAGTCTCTGCAACTCTCTAATTTAAATGAGCTGTATATACTTATGCAAACTCTCTAAAGATAAGCACCGAAAAAAGTACACAACAAGAATCTCAGTCCTATAAATGTTATTACTAATTTTTTTTTTTTTTTTTTTTTTTTAACTAGCAACTAACAGAGAGGAAGAAGAAAAAAGCCCTCCACCTTAAACTGGCTCTGCTCTAATAAAAAGTGAGCTGTAATATAGGATAGGGTAACTTATAGAAAAAACAGCACACCTCTAATATATATATACATATATACATATATACATACATACAAAAAAGCAAAAGTAGGTTCTAAACAAGTTTTAACAGCTTTCAAGGCAAAAATCATAGTAATACTACTTTGACAAAAATGAAATAGGGAGTATGTAGGCCTAGACGCAAAGCGGACAGAAAAAAAATATCAAAATTCACTAACTAGCAAGTCAAAAGCTAACTAACTATGCACTCTAAGAAAATTCACACTGCACACTGCTAATATAAGCCAATTATTTTAAAGGTAGTAAAAAATGTAGAAGAAAAAACGTATTCCACTTAGCCAGAGCTAGGAGAATCACCCGATCTGTTTCAGCGGCAAACAAGATCTGGGGAAGGCACTAGAGCATCATGAGATAGGGAATAAGCCACAAGCTAGTTGAAGACCTCAAGCTTGTGTAAACGACCAAGCTGGAACAGACGATTGCTTCCGAACCCATCAGTAAAGAATGAAGACAAGATAGGCCAACTTCACATCACAATTAAAAACATTTCACCCTTCCAAGGTTTTCTGATGAACATACATATTTGATCAGTTATAACCACACAACCTAATATACTTGCATACATTCTTTCTGTCCAGCAGAACCTACTGTCGATGAATTTCTAACACCAGGAATTTACAAATATATTTTTAACTCAAACATCTGTACAAATCAATGTGATATCAAATAATATAAAATTCTCCCCGACACAGATTGCAGTACCTCATAACATCACATCTCCCCCCCCCCCCACTTTGATATCTCAAGCTAGTTTTTCAAGTGACCCTGGAAAAACGTTGATTAAGAGAAATGGGCCTGTCTGGGAACACATTAATCTACACCCTGTCTTGACAGCCCATCTGCATTGGCACTGCTGACCCCACTATGGTGCTGCATTTTCATATTGTATGCCTGCGACCCTAGGCTATACCTTAATAACTTGCCAAACAATAAGTTTTGGTCAATAACATCAAAAGCTTTTGTGAGGTCAGTAAAGACACCTCCTGTCAGATTGCCTTGGTCCATATTGGATAGGATGTCATCTGTGAGGAAGTACAGAGATGTCAAAGTGCTGCTTCCAGACCAGAATCCATGCTGCTTCCTGGATAAAGGTGGTACTGATGTAAACAGCCAGTAATTTGGTTGTAAATATTTTTCCTAGTGTTTTACCTAAAGTAGGAAGAATTGAGATAGGACAGAAATGTGAAGCAGAAGTTGGCCTGGCTAGTTTTGGAATATGAGTGATTACTGCTCTTTTCCATATCTGAGGCATAATCACAGTTACACAGAGGTTGTATATGTGAACGAGGGGGGTGGAGATGAAGTCCTTACAAAGGTGATTGAATCAAGGAGCTAGGTTATCTGAGAATGGGGGAGTATCTACTTGTATTTGGTCCAGTTGTGTTTCAGTCTCTTTGGTTCTTATCTTTTTGAAGTGGAACAGTGGAATGTAAAGGGGAAAGGGTGGCCGTGGAGGTGGTAGGTTTGTGTTGTTGATGTGAGGAAAGTTACTGAACTCATTATGGAAGTCAGTGCATGAGGGTTTGTATGGGGTGGTGTTAAAGGGATTCAGGGAAGTAGAAATACCTTGCAAAAGATGTGATGTTTAAATGCTTGTATAATTTGTTGGTTGTGCACACTTTTGGCAGTAAACTCTGGGGCGAGTCTGAAAACGGTCCCATGGAATCAGTGCTCTACCCTGCAGCAAACAAACAAGAATATAAATAAATAGGTACAATAAAATTAAAGAACACTGGCCATGGTCCTCACATGGGACCTCTCATCATACTATACTTATGAAAAGGATACGGGCCCAACCAAAATCCACCTACAATCCACAGAAATGTCAAGAAATTCATAGGTAGGAGTCAGTGCTCTTCTCACCCTAACTCTGTGCTTGCTGCCCCTTCCCAGAACCTTATACCACTTGGGTTTAGAATAAGATGCCAGTAATGAAACTGAAAAAAAAAGTTCAAAAGTATTCATTGAGAAAAGGCAGCAGGGACGTTGGCACACGTATGCTATGTACACTATAGTGCACATGTAAATGCCAGGGGGATCAGTAAAAAGACATGATCTAGAGTTGTAACTTTTTTCCTTATGTAGCATGCTCCAGTATTACGAATGCTTCATCTTTTGTAGGTGCTAAAATTAACTGTCATATCTGCTGCTACTATGCATAATAGAGCTCTTCCTTCAACATCTCAAGTTGACTTAAATGTTCTTTCACTTGAGGTAGGATGACAGAGTGACTGAGACTAACAACATTTGGTTGAAAGTAGTAAGTTGGGGGAGGGAAAAGCAGGGTAGTAATAACGAAAGCATATCTGATATTATGGAATGGGCAACCATATCAGATATTACTGTACTGTGTGCACTGGAAGAGCTAAAATCTAGACTACACTTAATCTTTGCTTAAGGCCAGTAGGTGTACAACTTAACCTGTTAGCTTAGGACTGGTAAACTAGATAATATAAAGTTGATGCAGAGAGTGCAAAGGCAGGAGCAGGAGCCACAAAAGAAGAGATAGGTAGTACCAAACACAAACTGATTGCCACTAGCTTGCAACTAGTATGATTTCTGTCTGTTGCTGTCCTCCTACCTGCACAGATCACAAATTTTATTATTTAGGCTCTTGGCATTCAGTAGTGTTACACTGTTATTACCCAGACTGGAGTTTACCATGTTGGGATATCCGGTTTACTATCAATATGTCGGTCGTCGAAATAATTTTTGACAGACATAATAAAAGTAAACCACAAAAGTAAAAAAAAAATAGAACGAGTTACAATATAGAATCCGCTGATCGAATTCAGCAGATTCAACATTGTTTTTGAACACGTCTATATAGGAGTTCCCGTACAGTAAACTCCTATACCTGACATCACGTTTTTGCAGGGGGGCAAGCACCCCTGCCCCCCACTCCCCCTGCTAACTATATTGTCCTACTACGAGATCACACTACAGTGAGGAAAGGAATGAATTTCCCTAACCGCACTGTACTGCGATCTCTGTAGAGTTCTTCAAATTTATATTTGCGAATGCACAGTACATTTGCTAATGTAAACATTCGAACATTGAGAATGCACCCATATGAAACATTCAAACATTTGTAGTTAGAATTTTTCATATGGGTGCATTCTCACCTCAACATTATAAAAGTAAATCGGGATATTCATCACTTCTAAAAAAAAGCACTATGGGGATGCCACTTTTTTTAGCGAGTGCATAAAAACCAAGCAATGAAAGATGGAGGCCATCTCTTGCAAAAAAAGTGGGTCTATTGATCATTTCATCTCATGCAGATGCATACTGGTTCACCTGATGTACTAACCAGCTGCTTTATCCTCGAATTTAGACATCATTCTAGTTGATGGTAGAATGCTGCTCAATGACAGGGGGCCTTGTCCTGTTCAAAAACTTGAGCAGGGAGCTCAACACTGTCTCTCTTCTTAACCCCCCAGGGTGGAATGCCCCATTCCCACATGGACAGCTACAAGGTCTTAAGTGTACCTGGTCGGTGCCGGAATATAAGAGTCCTTGTGACATCCCTAAACCTTGCACCAGAGAGGCAGCTGTCACCCTATAGTTAACCAAACTGGTATGTGTTATGTCTGTATGTATTACAATAGAGGCAACAATGACTAATGCACTTCTGGGTTGTGCTGCAGGCTCACAGGGGTCTAGGACTATTCACTGAAAGCAAATTTCACTGAAAGTCAAATGACTGTGCACAAATCACTGAAAGCTCAATTAACTGAAAACACAATTCACTGAAACACATTTCACTGAAAGTTATATATGGCCTTTTCCCCACTGTAGTGTGACCCTGGAGTTAATATATATAGTAAGGGGGGGCACCGCCCTCCACACTGGGGGTTGTGGGGGCATAGCCCCCCCACATAGTTTGGATATATATTATGTTCAGAAAAGAGTAATTTATTGGAATTGCAAATTCCATGTATATAGTTCAAAATATTTAAAATAGGTGGGGGGCTACGCTCCCCCCACCCCAATGTGGGGGGGTGCCCCCCCACACCCCCCCCCTTACTATATATACTAACTCCAGGGTCGCACTACAGTGGGGAAAAGGCCATATATAACTTTCAGTGAAATGTGTTTCAGTGAATTGTGTTTTCAGTGAATTGAGCTTTCAGTGAATTGTGCACAGTCAAATGCGTTTCAGTGAATAGTCCTAGACCCGGCTCACAGGACCTTAAGGATACAGACTTGCAACAAAGATGACTCTAAACAACAGTGGGTGTGGTGTCACTTTCGGTGTTGCATGACTAAGGTAAGCTAGTAGGATGTCTAGGAGGTTCAGAAGGCTTATGCAAGGATTTCTTACTATCTCAGGATATGTAGGAGTAATATTTTGGTGATGTGGTAATACAGTATGGCTGTAGTGCTGTTTACTAAAAGTGGATGGGATGAAGAGATTAGTCTCCAATTCAGCTAAATAATAGACATCTCTCTCTCATGGTAAACCATTATGTGTTAAAAGAAGTGGGTTAACAGTAAGCATGAGGCAGTTACTACACTGCCTAAGTCTACTGCTAGTAGGTTGGCTGAGGAACAGGCTAAAGCAGGACAGGCAGTGGGTGTAATGTTTAATGTGAATGAACCTCTGCGGGACTGGATAACTTGATTTGGTGCAGAGGTTTGTCACAATGCATCATTGCTAAGAAATGCCAGCTAAGGTTGAGTGAGGACTTTTATGGGGCTATGCTATCATTTGGAGGTGGCAACATGAATGAGTGTGGGGGGGGGGGGGACAGTACTAGAACTTAGAGTACAAATAAAAAAAAAAATGGGGTACGTCCCAGAAAGTCAGCAGAAGGTGAAGCAGTATACAGGTTGATTCAGCCTTATGAACGTATTGAGAGTGTTAAGACTTATTTTGACTCATTTCCTGCACCAGGGAAATTAGCTGCTCACATCAGCATAATTTACTACAAACATGAATAAATGTAATTTTCCAAAAGCCATCTCTTTTTAAGTGGGCAGCGCAGTGGTGCAGCAGTTACCGTTGTCGCTTCACAGCAAGATGTTCTCCAGTTCGATTCTTGACTGGGGTGCCTTCTGTGCGGAGTTTGCCTGTCCTACCTGCATTCGTGTGGGTTTTCTCAGGGTACTCCAGTTTCCTCCCACATTCTAAAGACATACATCTGGAGCATTTCTCCCTGGGCCTCCGCTGAAAATAGGCTCTGTCCTAATCAGACTTTCCCGGTCAACAAATGTTAAATAAATAAATATCCACAGAGGCATGTTTTGACTTTAAACCTTTAACAGCAGGGATAAACGTAGCCAAGAAAAATCATTCTCTATTCTCCACATCAGTCTTATCTGGGTTTTGATAAAGGACTAAATGTACATTGCCACCCTAATGGAGAATGAATTTGCTGATGAAGTTCCATTTTATACAATGGGAATGAAAGTGTATAACTAACTTTAATTTTTAATAAACTGTGGCTGTGTATCCAAGTTGGCATGTCTTGTGAGTGTTCAGTACTTTTTCATGTTGAACTGAATTTCTGGTTACAATGCATTTTCAGAACAATTAATACTATGAAATGAGCCTATAATGTCTGGCTTCACTGACTGTCAATAACTTACAGTAGCTTACCAGGAAATCAAACATTTTCAAAGGACAGAGCACAATCGGGGACAGTTAAGAGACATGAGGGGTGGATGCAATGCGTTACATTTGATGTTTTATTTATTTATTTATTTATTTAGAGACCTACGAAGTGTACTTAGTCAAGAAAGTAGCTGTAATTGCAGGACACGTCTATGTACGTGTGAACATTAAACAACTTACATTTTGGATGTATAATACTTCCTCCATAGGATACAGCAAGTTTGAAATATTAGGTGGAGATATTATTTTAAATCAAAAATATATAAAAGTTATAGTAATAAAAGAACACAAAACAGTTTAACAGACAATCCATTATCTAAGCACAATAATGCCCTCCAGGGTGGGCATGATCAGGGAAATAATACCCTACTAGGAGTGATAAAACCCTCCAACTGTGGCTTTGGGCCTCACAATACCCTTGGGCAGATATTATTTCAATGATAATGCCCACCACGTTGGACATTACTGCTTGCTTGGTAACAGGTGCAAACCATTGCTCCCACTTTTAGATCAGCATCATACTGCTTACTTCATTCAAACTCCAAAAGAATAATACTTTATTGTAAAAAACAAACATTTCCTATGGTTTTCTAGGATCTAATGACAAGAGTTGTTGTTGTTCTTCTTCTTTCGGCTTTTCCCGGTTAGGGGTCACCACAGGGGAACTCCGGTCCGCTTATGATTGGCAGTATATTTTTACGGTGACAGCCCGACGCCCAACCGTCAACGAAGGCACGCCCATTCACGCATGTCTTTTGAATGCCACTCGACCGCGGGGAGGACAATGTAGACTCCACACAGAAGGCACTCGAGCCGAGAATTGAACAGGAAAACCTCTTGCTGTGAGGCAACACTACCACTGCAACACCGCGGCTTGATCTCATAACAGGAGTATATCCTAATAATGTAACAGAATTACAAGTATATATATATATATATATATATATATATATATATATATATATATACACACACATACATATATATATATATATATATATATATATACCCTGTAATAATAAAACTCCCTTTTCATTAGAAGTTATAGTCCCCCATTCAGAATGTTCTAGCACTGTGTTAAAAGTTAAACCAACATCTTCTTGGAGAGTTAAATCATCATTTTCTTCCATCTGATAATTAAAAGATTACAATTTTAAAACCAATGTATTAATGCTCAACAGCAGGGGAATGGTATATGAAAACAGCATTTCTTTTTGCCTGAGGGGGGAAAAAAGCTAGTTTAAAAGGCTTTATTTCAAGCAATTTTTTGTCAAATTTCTAATTATAAAAAGGCATGGGCTGTGCAGAAATATGCTTAGAAAATTTATCACAATTGTTTTTCTGACTCATACACTGTACTATCTAAAACTCTCATTTCAGATACTAATTTGGAACAGTGGGAACTTTAACATTCTTCCTTCCACATACAGAGGTCAGGCCCGAAAGTTTTACCCCTTCAGTCTGTGCATGCTTAACCTTAGAAACGATTCCATGCACAAAAACACAAAACTCTTTTAAAAGTTTTTCTTTTTTCAATTTCAAATGCTCCCTGAAGCTGCAAGCTTTGTGAACAGAAACATCTCATTACACCCACTTAGAGATTATGGGAAAAACTACTACTCTCTCATTGCAGATCTCAGTCTGCATTTAAAAATGACTGCAAAGTGTCACAGGGATAATGAATATAAACATCAGATTAGGTTAGTCAGGCTTTTCAAAAAATGAATAGATTGCAAGCTTCAGATTCAAAACTATGAACTTACTCTTATCTTCAGACAAGTTAGACTTTTCCTAGGATTTACTAAAAAGTTTACAAAGTAGTCCACTAATTCTCTCCCTGAGATTTCTAAAGTACTTTCTATCAGACATCTTGCAGAAATTAACTGTTTAAGTTCTTCAGGAACTGTTCTCTTGTAAAAGCACTGGGATGAAGAACGTCTTTGTCCTGACCTTATCTAATGGATGACTTTAACCACTCTTCTGTCTTTTTGTCGTACATACTGAGCTGAAGTATTAATTTTATATATTTTTTCTGGAGAATTTTCTAGCTAAACCATCTATTTTGCTTAATATCTCCAAATGTTTCTCTTCACTTCCTTTAGCATCTATATAGCATTCATCTCCCTTCTTGAAGGAGCTTTCTCAATCAGGCTGGGTCTTTGTTTTTTTCTGACTACCTTTCCTCTTTCTGCATTTCCTTGTAATTTTCAAACACTGTGGCTTTATTTGCCTACTTCACCTCATCTCATTTTGATAATCAAACTGTCGCAGTAGACTACATATCCTTTAAAGAGAAAGCCCAAGGAAAAATACACTGTCCTTTGATGGCACCTCTTCTGTGAATCACAACAGTTTGACTTAACTAATCAGCCTTTGTATCAAAGAAATATTCATGTGGGGACACACTTGCTGCACTCCTGAAGCATCTCCATACAACCATTAAACACTTTTGCTACAACACTTCTGAGGTAATGTTCCATTTTAAAAGGCCCATTTTCCTTAAGTCCAGAATCTTCACACGGATTGGCTCAACACTATAGTTAAGCTGATAGTGAGATACACTGTTTGGTTACCAAATGCCCTTAAATAGATATAGACTTCTAAAGCTGACATCCTCTGTCAATTGACTAAGTCCAAGAATCCTCTTTCTGGAGTAGATTCCAGCATCAGCATTCTGAGGCTCATTTCTTACAGACCATCAAGGAATGTTTTAAATTTTTTGTGTTGTTGCACTGAAACTATTCTAGGTAACACGTAATAAATTAAAGTCTCCTATCAACAATATGCTTCCCTCAAACTGCATTTTAAGGATAATTATCTTTTCCCTCCTTTAGAGGGAAGAGTCTATATACAACCTCTGAATGTACTCTGTTGCAATTTCTAACCACGACACAACTCAGTGTCTCTCCTTTTCTTTTCTTTCTTAGATCTGTTCTGCTGCCTTGAATCTTTCTCTTAGACAAAGATGCAAAATAATCCTATTTTCCCTATAGTTCCTCCTAAGCAGGTGTATATCAATGTATGATTATACAAAATCATGTTTTGTCATACACTTGTTGGGTTACTATTCCAACATCAAGACGTCATTCTTCAAAGACGTTCACTGGTTCAGGGAGGTTTTGCCTACACTCTGACAAATGTTATTCTTTACCTTCCAATCTTGCCCTTTTTGTCTCATCCATGTATACATCCACCCCACCCCCACCCCTCCGCCAGGTTCAGGCTCCTAGGTAGCATATTTCCCTGTGGTAGAGTTAGTTTGAGACAGATGACTGAAGTGACATTCAGCTGCAGAGACCTATGTCTGTTGCAAATGCACTGTGAGCAAAGAGAAGCATGCAGTGCCATGCTCACAGATTCGATAACCAAACACACAGGGAGGAAATAATGTCCATGGCCCCAAAGCAGCAACAGACAGCATGCAGTATGGCAGGCAGCAGGTGGCATGCCAGTGGAACTGAACATGCAGTGTTCAAAGGTCAGTGCCTTTACTAATGGTGTGTGTGTGGACCATTATACTCTTCTCTGTGTGTAGAGAACATTACCTAAAACACATACTGCAACGTAAGTGTGACTACACTAGAATGCAGGGGTTCCCCTATGTTCTGGCACACTTCTACATGTTGTTCTTACATAAACATATTGTGCACACCAAGTACAATGCACATTACTTCCCTTGCACACATGTACTTAGTTACTGAAGCTGTGGGCATGGTGCTGCTTGCTTCTCTTTGCCAAAAGAGGATATGCAACAGGCATATGTCTTTGCAGCTGATCATCACTTCAGCCATGTGCCCCAGTGAAATGTGTCACAGGAAAACGTCTCACCACCCAGGAGCCTTTAACTGTATTTTGTTTTCACCTTTGGGTTCATGTCAATAATTACAATAATACTCACATGGTAAAGGCCAAAATTTCACTGATGATTTTGTATGACATCACCAATACTTTCTGAACAACATCCTTTTCCAATTCAAGTCCTTGCTAATGAAAGTTGAAAAGCTTGTTAACTAATATCACAGTTCACTTCTTGACCAGGTGCAGACCATCACATCAATATACTGTGCATCAAAGTCAAAGTAAACTTTATTATCAAACAGATCAGCACAGAGGAAAAAAGTCCATATCACTGCACGAAATTTCGATACTCAGGCTTGTACCATATGAATGACAATTTACAGAAGGAAGACAGATTAAATTAATGAAAAAATAAATAAAATAAAAATAAAGATACAAAAAAGTAAAGTAAAACAAATTTTAAAGCTCTATTTACATCAGAAACACAACAGAAATATAAGGATATGCAAAAAACAAGTACTACAATAAATAAGAGATGCAAACATGTAAACTTCACCACCACCAGTACATACCATTAACTTACATTTCAGTTTTCCTGTCTTATTATTCAGAATACGTTTGGTTATAAAATGTTAACACTGAAAGTGAAACAAATTCTGCATGTATAATAGGAAACTTCAGTAAAAGAAAATGAAGACCTATGCCATACATTGTGGTACAGATGTCAAGTAAATTACAGACTGGACCAAGTAAAGTGAATGATGATGCCTAAAATTATCTAGACACTAAAGACACTTCTGTCTCACACACATACTCTACTGCTGAGCTCTCCTGTCTCCATATTTCATTGTCAAATGTTATATGTGCTCATTTGGAATTAGTGTCTGCTTGCAGAACAATTCTACAGCAATTATTAGTAACTTTGGTCTAATAAAGACAGCAGCTCCAAACAGAATTCAAAAGCATCTTGGTCAAAGGACAAGACCTCTGCACTACATCATTCAGAGATAATTTTAAGTATAGAAGAATCATAAAAAAAAAAAATTATTTACTGCAAGTGCACACATGTATGAGTATGTTTATGCCATACTACAACCTGTTAGCACAAGAAATCTGGACAAAAATAATTGGGAGAGGGGACAAAAGCCTAAAATACTGGCACATTTTAAATCTAAACTTGCTAGAATAAAAAGTTTATTCATTTTCTTAAGGATATGTAGTCTGAAAGTCATGTCTATCATTATTTAGTGAATCCACTGATTTGCCAAAAAAACACATTTTTTGAGGAACAGATCAAAAATATGGGGGACATATCTGTGCGCGCACACACACACACACACACACACAGACAGATAACTACACTCACTGCTCAAAGTTTAAGGGGAAACTTGAGTTCTATCACAAACAGCAAAGAATAAAATAAACAGAATCACTTTAGGCCTTATTGCCAACCACTACAAACCCAGAAGATGCAAATCCAAACCAACAATCTTTAGCAAATGCACAAAGCCAGCCAAAGCTGTGACACAGAAGAATAAAACCTTTACTGTGGCCCAGGTAACACAGGTTCACTTAGCAACTTCAGCGTCTGAGGTGTTGGCAGTGAAGTCATTACAATCCTCCATGACAGCCGATGACATGTGGTCCTAGGATTCCTTAATGATCCTTGCCAGCCACTAATATGAACAGAGCAAATCCAGGGGAGATTAGGAGGGGTAAGAAGACCTCACAAAGGATGGGGGCACTTTGACAAGCTGATTGTTGGCTGTGTGCAGGGGGTGCACAAAAACAGCCAAACCATACAATGCGTAAACATCTGCTTACATATTTTGAATCCCAAATTCTACTCATGCCCTGAAAGAAAAATATGCACTTGTCTATAACTATAAAAACAATAGTTAAGCAGCAAAATGTAACTTCTGAATTAATGCATTACTATGAAGTCCAAACCTTGTCATAGTAATTTATTCTCACTATACAGCTAGCGGACAAGGCTCACTGTTTTGAAATGTCTACTAAAACTACTAAAATACTGTGCTAATACCACCTACTCAAAAACATCACATTACATTAAAACTTCTACATCATGTAAATAGCAGAGTTATTAAGCTAAATATTTAATGAATGCACTATATTAATCATCAAGGAAACTTAGTAAAACATAATTATGAACCTACATTTAAAACTTAATTCCCACAGTAGTTTTAAGAGAGCATGACTGCCAGTAGATTCAGAATAATCATACTGCAAGATACGTATAATTGCAGATGTAAATTCCACAACTTTTTTTTATTTTCTCCTTTAAATTTTGAGCAGGATTTCATAAACTCTGTGAAAGAACTAAAAGACACTCATCACAGAAAATTAGAACTTTGTAACATGTTACAGGCTGGAATAAAAGTTGTCAAATTAGGCAATCCCTACTGCTTCTCTCAGGAGGTTGTTTATAAATAATTTGGCTGCTGTTTTCTGCACAAAGTGGTTGTTCAAACGCCAGCATATTACAAACTTAATGCCCTTCATTTCATCTTATGATGCATGAAAAGCAGTAAAACTGGGTACTTAACAACATGGATAGTAATTAGGTATGGATTTCAAGGACACACATAAAAATCACAAAGCCTGACACATCAGCATGCATATTCAACTTACAGAATCTGAACACCAGATTTTGCAAAAAACTAGTGTCCTTGGCACTTTTCATTCAGTTCCTGCTTACCCAAAATGCCTCAATAACAAATAATTTATCATTTCAGGCAAAGAAATTACCAAAATATTGTGCTTGTCAACAACCGCACTAATTTGCAGTCTAAAGAATGGATGAATTCTCATCTACAATTTTCATTTAGACATTCGAACAGTTGCCAAATACAATTATGAGCTAACTGAATCAACCACTACTGTCTGAATTATCAAAATCCTATTTTCTTATGATAAATAGGAAGTTGTAGGCATTAATGTGCTAAATCTGTCATTAAATGGATTTCTGCATGGGAGCCTGCTTTACACTGATAAAATCTCTGATAACTCTATTACTATACAGCTTGCGATTCATCACTCAAAATAACTGTAATCAAGTACCAATGATGTTTTCACTTCATCTCCCAATACAGCTAGTGTAATAATCATTTATCTGTAATATTGGACTGTTTATGTTTTCACCATTTCTGAAATGTCAGAAGCAGTGAGTTTGACTACAGGTCAAGGGATAAGTTATTGCAAACAAACTGCTGTTTTGCTCTGCTTATAAAGGCTTTGATAACATGTATAAAGGAATCTAACTTAATATATCACTGTTCAGCCTTTACCAATGGCATATATTGTGTGTTCCAGGGGATTATCCCTATAATTATGTAAAAAAAAAAAAAAGCTTTGCTTCATTTTGAACATGCCTCATTTTCAGATCATTATTTCTTACTGTAATAAAGCTTATGAAACCTCATCTGCAACACCATAAAATCATTATCAACTAATATACAGCAACAGGCAGCTGGGCACAGTTACTGACATTTCACTTAAATGTGACTGGGGGCAAAAATGAATGATTGTCTAATGGGGTTAGAAATAAACAGAGTTACAGTCTAAAACACTAAGGTTAAGATGAAAGCTAGTGCTTTCATTTAGGACTTCTTTTGTTGAAAAGGTGTGGCTGCTAGACATAATATATCTTCATTTTTTATTCTCAAACAAAAGTTGAAAAGGAACAGAAAAAAGACACTACTACAGATAAATCACATAAGCAAAACATGTACCAAGCACAGACAATACAGTAATATACGTAAGCAAAGAAATGTGCATATTAAACCTCATATGAAAGTGCAGACAAATAAAAGTATGTTGCAGATATACTACAAGCCAGAAACATTAAAAAGACAAATGTATGTAAATATATACATTGAATTCTGTTAACAGGCAACTTGATCAGTAATGGCTACTTAATGCTGGTTATACTCTGATGTAGGGGTCTCAAACTCAGCCATGAGGGCTGGGCTGTATGACAAATGGTAGACTTTGCTTAATGCCACAATTTACAAAACAAAACAAGTATTCAGTGCTGCTAGAAATGTATGGTAGTAATTTCTCTCCCCTACAGCTATACTGTTTTCAGGGCTGCTTTAGGCTCAAGGGGCATGAGTTTGACATCCCTACTCTACAAGGGAAGGGTCATAAGCAATGACTAAAACCAAATTGCAGGACAGCAAAGCAAGACCAGGTTAGAGGATGAAGTTAAAACATTAATACAAAGTAGAGATGATGACATGTGAAACATTTACAAAATGGAGTATCAGAAAGATAAATAAGGTGGCAAGCACTCGTAACAGTAAAAAGAAGGGGAACTTTTTTGGACAGAGACAGCAATGAGATTTCATTAAACATATATGATAAACACACAATGAGGCAAATCAGATCACAAATGGGATACAGCTCAAAGAAAGCACTGCAAAATGAGAAATAAACAGCCTCACAGAATGCTGCAGTCTATGGAAACAAAGAAGTCTGAGTAAATTTTTCTTCTAAAATTTTGCTCTGCTGCCTACTGATCAGCCCCCTATGGGTAAACTTAACCCATTTGTTACCTTATTACTAAGGGTAAGTGTCAGCTGACAGGGACCATCATTAAGGCAGCCATTGGAGTGGTTGCTGGGTTTTTACCTGTGGCTGCAATGGTTATAACTCATGTCCACAAGGGATGTTGTCAGCAAGCATCCCCATCCACATGAGAAGGTTTTCCTGGTCTCCATCCAGGGAAAATGCACTTCCTGTGTGGTCCTTGAGTGTCTGTAACCCTTTCCTATCCTGGTTGAAATGAGCAGCCCATGCCCCTTCACTTTTATCCCTCTCTGCCTGGCTCCTCCAGCACTAGACAGACAAGTCACTTGAACTGAAGTCAGGAGTCCGTCATTCACTGCAACAGCTTTGAGCTAGAAATCTGAGGAAACATCGAAAGTCAGTAAAGTGACAGAATGAAAGCTTGACAGTCAAACAAGCACTAGATTCAGTAAAACTCTGTTCACACCAAGCCTATTTCTAGAAGGCCTATGCCAAACAAATTCCAGGATGCAGAATTCCAATTCAAAAAGACATCATTCCTCAAGATCAAGATTGTCATGGTCTGAAACCAGGCTTGCCCTCTATGAAGAAGGCATCAAAATAAAAATGGAAGAGATCCGTAGACTGGACAGTCTGCCCTAATTTTCCACATCAGCAGAACTAACTATGAAGAGTGGCCAGCTCTTTATAATTTATTTATTTACGTGTTTATTTAAATTTGTTTACAAGGGTAGAACACTGATCAAGCAATTACCACTTACAGGTTCAACGCGGGTTATATCAGAATGTAAAACTATGTATTGTTTACAACTGACAGTAATTTACATTTAAAAGCAAGCACAGAAAAATCTGACAAACGATATATACACAGATCATCTAACAAACCAAAAATATATACAGTTACATACGTGGAACAGAAAAGGGAGAAGAGAGTTGAAGCAGAATGAGAAGTGGTGGAGATATGGGGGGAAGTAGCGAGATAAGGAAAGCTAAGAGGGAGACCAGCAAGATGAAAGAGGGGAATGGATAATGCATGGTTGGAAAACAGCAGTAATGGTGTTGTAACTGAATCACACTTTAGGGTAAGTGAGTTAATTATGTGGATCAGGTATGTGACGGTAAAGGTGATATGCAGTTGTACATCCTTTGCATCACAACACAAAGGTCTTCATGTATCCAAAGACAGTCCTCAGATTTCATAAAGTATTTCTACTTCAAGGGAGGCCACAATTTACCCAGACCCTTGAAGCCCCATTGTACTATGGCAGTGATGGCATGAGCTATCTTCCTGTTCAGTAGTCAATACTTGTGCAGAGCTCAAACGTCTATACCTTTGTGAAGCACCTCAAGCTGGAAATCACCTTCTGGGCAAGATTCTACTTCAAGGCTACTACAGTCAATAAGATGTTTGTGCAGCAGGGCCCACCGAGGTATCTAGCTAAGAACTATCTTCTACAGGTTACCAAAGATGGACTACATCTTACCAGTTATGAGAGTTATATACTTGCAATAATACTAGAGCTGTAAAAAGTTTCCACCTTCTGAAACATTACCACCCAACCATCATCTTAATTAGTCCCAGGACAACCAGCTAGTATTTATCTCTACTCTCCATGCAATTGCATAGCAGATGACTGGAGAACACCTACTACTACTTCTTCCACCTTTAACTTACTAGCAACAACTTGTATGATTAAGATATACATAAATCTACATGGTAAGGAGAAATGGAGATATGACAGCCAAGCACAGTCAAAGCTGGTAAGAGAGGAAGCTAAAAGCCAGAAGAGTTCCTGCTGTGTGGTCCAAACACGTTATCAAAGATGACACTTCTTAAGAGTAGTAGCATTATGGTGAGTACATAACTTTCTCCTTATACAAAGTATTCTTTTTTATGATGCCCGTGTTTTTGACTCTCTTTAGTAAAATCACAATAAATGAAACCAGGATACAGTCCTCTCTGTATGTCTTCTTGGACTAATTACCATCTCCTCATATCATCCTTAAAAACAAAGATCATCCACTATAGGAAAATTTTTATTTGGCTAGCTGTAAAAAAGCTGCATTTCAGAGTCTAAACTCTCCCACTAAGAAACTTGCGTCTGCCTACCACTGCTTGTCTCCTTGTGACTTTACTTTTACACACATGTACGTACGGGATTATAGGTATACTGTTGTTCAAGTTTCTCCAGGTATAATATTTTAAACAGCTTTTAAGAACAAAGACAAAATGTAATGCTTTATAAATTGTAATCCTTCTGAAAGTTTTAGCCTCATTTTTTTTAGACTCTAATTAGCTCTTCAAAGTTTGATGTTATGCAGATGAAATAATCTCTATGCACTAATTCTGCAGCTATTACAAAGAAACAGCTACATACAACTAGGCAGCTGTCAATGTTAGAACACTGGGAGGATTTGAATCTGAAACAGTCATCACCCCTTGAGGATTCATATGAGAGAGATTGAGTATGTGTTGCATGTGAACGTATTGGGTAAATAAAGATTTTTTAACAATGAAAGAGCAGTACCTGCCAAAAGGATGAGTTTCTTTTTTTAAGCGATCAGACACTGGCAGGCTGAAATCACAAATGACTACACATAAAACATAGCAAGAATGATCAGGTGGGCTTACCACTGCAAATGTACATTAATGAGGCTACTGAAGGACACCAAAGTCAAACTACAACTGGTATTTACAAGAAGGAGGTTTTCCTTTATATTGAGATATTACTGCTGCAGAGTGATATCAGTCAGCAAATGGAAAGTCGACACTAGGTAGACAGAGCTGTCTCCCAGGGTCAGTTTTATACATACTGCAAAAGACTGTGGGTGGAAAGCAACTGCTTAGTAATTTGCAAGGACAGTGTGAAGAGATGGACGACCGTTCTGTTTCTGTTCTCACACACAACAATAATCTTGACCAACTAGGCTCTTGTGTTACTGATGGTCTGTGCGTGTTTGAGTTGTGGAAGAGGTGAAGATGACGGACAAGCAGACTAAAGCACTCTTCCCATTACTCCCATCAGCCCCAACAACCACTGGATGCATATAGAAAACAAAGTGGCAGACAAGGACTGGAGAAGTCCCAAACCCAGTGGAACACCTAAGCACTACTACTGCTGAACTATCCTGCAGGGAGGTGAAGGGTTGAGACTTCTGTCACTAAAGACAAAATAAGTGACATCAAAAAAGCAACAAGTTTAATCAAAGCCATGTTAACAGTTACAACCACTCCACCCTGACAAATTCCTTCCAGAACTAGTTCTATGCTTTTTCACCAGTGTCTAAAAATGCAGGTCTGTTTCTTCAAACAGGAAGTTTTATGCTGCAGACATGAGACCTTTAGTTGTTGGTTCTGTTTACTTTTACATCACAGTTCACAAATACGGCAGATCATTAGGACAGTTGGAACTTGGCTATCACACACATTTGAGAAGTGGAACAACAGTACATTGGGGGCCAAAATGTGGCAAGTACAACACATCACTCGGTTGTCTGTACTGCATCTGCAGGCACTGCAGTGAGTTCATACCACAGCTGACCAGTGACACCACATGAGAAGGGATGCTACCAGATAATTTAATAGCAGGCTCCAAAGTGTGTGTGTGTGTGTGGGGGGGAATGGTAAAACCAAGCCCATCATGACCACAATGGTATGCATGCCTGCATCCTAACCTCATATATGACAAATTGCCCACTGATTATATACTGCAACTTACCCCAGGTGTCCTAAGGAAGTGGTTAGCACAATGTCACAGATATGAAAGGCATTAAGGAGACAAGATGAAATTTAAAAGGGACCATCAAAGGAAATGAAGTCTAAGTATAAAAAATACATATGTATAAAGGAAAAAAGTTAAAGGATTTTAGAAAACTGGGAACCTTAGTTTTTTTTTCATAGCAGCCCTTTCTAATTCAACAGTTAACTGCTTCAAAATGTCTTCAAAATCAAAGCGTTTTTTAAACAGATAAGAATGTACATGCGAACAAAGAAACAGATGTCTAATGACAGGCATTCTGGGCAGTTCAGTTTATTATTGTAATCAAATTCTTGGTAGAAAAGAATATCAGTGAAATAAATGGTGCATTTCCAGATAATGAAGAATAAGATTTAAAAGAAAAACAAACAAAAGGATTCCAGCCTTCTAAAGCTATAACGACCTTGGCCCAGTTA
Organism: Protopterus annectens; assembly: GCF_019279795.1. Classification (NCBI taxonomy): domain Eukaryota; kingdom Metazoa; phylum Chordata; order Ceratodontiformes; family Protopteridae; genus Protopterus; species Protopterus annectens. Next base: position 976,832,735 of record NC_056730.1, on the reverse strand, counting down.
TTACCGTCACTTTCTTCCCAGCTGGAGACACCTATCAAGACCCGGCGATGTCTGCCTGAATATCTGAATGCCATCTGACAAGCCCCGCTCTGCGGTATTTGTGCCTCGCTGTAACAAGCACACTATGTTCTGTTGATAGATGGCTGCCAAGACTCATCACAATAAGCAGCCCTCCATGGAAAAATGAGTGCTCCAGCAATGAGAATGAATTGGACCTGTGAGCAGCTTTATGTTTCTGCACAAACGGTTGCTTTTCAGTATAATGATGTTTAAAGTCTTACTTTTGGTACAGTTAGTGCAAAAGAAAGGGACATTTAACATTTTCATACCTCCCCCCTCTATTCTAACTATACATATCCAATGCAAAAATGTCACTCCACACTGCGACAGGGAAAAAATAAAAAACAATTTGAGTTTTCTGAAAGCAGTATAGTCATTTAGTACACTTTTAATCAATCATTCCAATCAGCTTCGAACGCTGGCAATACAGCAATATTTTGCAGCTTCTATGAAATGTAAGGAGAAGTTTCTCACCTACATTTATTACTGATCTACACATATATACGCATATATTTTTCCTTTTAAAATTATATACATTTGTAAGTCCCTGCAGCAAAGATGCAACAACAGAATGTACGACTCTACAAATGCAATAGAAATAAACTATTATCAATAATTAAATTTATTTCATAAAATAAACCAGGCATAACCGACAAGACACAGGTGGTTGTACTCAGTGATGAATGAGGAACTTGGGCCACATTAAGTTATTTGGTTCAGGCAAATGGGAATCAAGCCCACATCTGCATTCACAACTCAGCATAACAACAAAGTTCTAAGCAAGCCCCAAGCTCTAAGCTCTCAAACCTTTTTCTTACAAACTGATAGTCATATGCAGGCACAGATACTTGATGAAAGCTTCTAATTGTGTAAGACATATGACGGAATGAATAGCCTCCAATGAATAGGTTCATAGGTAGGTACTAGGCTATCGGCCCAAGGGCCTAAGTAAGCCTAGCCAACAAGGTTCCCTGGCTTACGCCACACATGAAAGTTAATTTCCTGAGCCCCTGTCGAGCAGAGCCACAGAAGTGATCCCTGGGATGTACTTCCTATTTCCCATCCACTCATCAAGATTTTTCTTGAAGAGTGCTAATGAGGAACTTTGTTTGACATAGATGGGTAGCTTGTTCCAGAGTATAGGAAGTCTCTGGGACATGAATCTATCCCTCCAACATGTCCTGTTTATTGTGGTGACAAGGTTTAGATCCCTAGAGCGTGTAGCTCGGAGGGATTAGGATTTCTTTAAGTGTAGCATGTGCAACAGCTCTGGGTTTAACACAGGTTTATATGTTAGACAGAGATCTCCTCAGAGTAGGCAATATGCTACAGAGTAAAGCTGGAGTTTTTTGAGACGGCCAGTGTAGGGGATCTGTTTGAGGCCAGTAATCCTCTTTGTGAGTTACTTCTGTGGCCTTTCTAGATGCTGCAGATGTCTTGTGAGGTACATTCCAAAAGGGGTATTGTACTCTATAATGGGTCTAATGAGTGCCAAGTACAGGAGAACAATGACCTCTTTTTTTCCTGAATGAGAACCCTATTGTGATGAGGTATGCCACATAGAAGGATTTCCTGACTACTGTGGCAATATGATTATCAAAGGAGAGGCTACTGTCCACCTAGGTCCCAAGGTCTCATCACACATTCGGCGTTAAGTAGACTGCAGTTTATGTGGTAGCTCATGGGTACAGAGTTTTTACCAAAGGGGATGACAATGCATTTTTTGGCACTGAGCTTGAGCCCATGCCTCTGACACCAGGCATCTGTCTCAGTGAGGCCCTTCTGTAGGATGTCCACATCATTTGGGAACTCGACTATGGCTCCTAATTTGCAGTCATCTGCGAACTTCGTTAGCCAGAGGCCTTCTGTGTTAGCCTGTACTTCGGAGAAGCAGATACCAAATAGGAGAGGTCCCAGGACTGAACCCTGTGGTACTCCACTTGTCACTGGTTTGAAGTCAGATTTGGAGTCTGCAACTTTTACAGTGTGGGTTCTGTCAGTGAGCCAGTTGGCAACCCATCTTGTGACGTAGGGATTCATACCTAGTTTAGTGAGTTTAGCTATAATTCCAGAATGGGGGATGGTGTCGAAAGCCTTGGCGAGGTCAAGATCGGCTGTGTGAACCACCTTACCCTCGTCTACGGCTTTTGCGACTGCCTCAAAGAAGTCTATCAGTTTCAGAAAGCATGATCTGCCTTTCACAAACCTGAAATGGGTGGGGCCCAGTGTTTGGAGGTTACCAATGTCTTTGTTTATGAGTTCCACGATGATATGTTCCATGGCCTTGCCAACCAGGCTCGTCAGGCTAATAGGGCAATAGTTCCCAGGATCAGTGGTGGCTCCCCCTTTGTGGAGCGGAATAACTGTTGCTGTGTGCCATTCAGTGGGCACAAAGCCTGATGTGAGACTATGATTGAACATGATGCTTAGGTGGGAGCCAGTTTGTTCTGAAGTTCATGTAAAACGCAGCCTGGGATTTTATCCGGTCCCATGGATGCCGTGTTTTTGGTTTTAGAGAGTGCAGCTTTTACCTGCATATATGTGATTACAGGGACTCTGCACTCTTCCTATATAGATATGGGCCCTTTAGGGGGTGGGGGTGGGGTAAAGTTAGCACTGAACCTATCTGCCAGGATGCTGGCAATATCAGTTGGTTCTGTAATTTTCATAGGTTCATAGGCAGGTAACTAGGGCATTTACAAGCCTAGCCAGAGTGTGTTTGGCTTTCGCCACCCTTTTAGATTAGATGACTGTGCCCCAGTATGGAAGATCACAGAAGATAGCCCATTTAAGGTTAGTTTAAAGTGCCCATGTCTAGCAGTGACACAGAGGAGATCCCTGGGGTAAATCTACAGTCTACAGTCTCCCATCCAATCGTCAAAATTCTTCTTGAAGAGGGTCATTGAGGGGCTCTGCCTAACATGGATTGGGATTTTGTTCCAGAGTGAGGGGAGCCTCTGGGATATGAATCTGTCTCTCCAGCATGTCCTATTTATTTCTGTGCTGAGGTTTAAGTCACTGGAGCGTTTAGCTCTAAGGGATTTGGATTTCCTGAGGTGGAGCATGTCCACTAATTCTGGGTTGGATATGGCTTTATACGTCAGACAATGATCGCCTCTGAGTAGGCGGTAAGCAACTGAGTAGAGCTGGAGTTTCTTTAGTCTAACTGCATAGGACATCTGCTTGAGTCCCTTAATCCTCTTGGTGAGGTACTTTTGGGGTCTTTCTAGTTGTTGCAGGTGTTTGGTAAGGTACATCCCAAATGGGGCATTGTATTCAATTATGGGCCTGATGAGTGATGAGTAGAGGGGCACAATGAACTCTCTTGATCTAGATGTGAACCCTTTCATGATAAGGTGGGATTACCACCTATGTGGTAATTTGTGGGCACTTTGTTTTTCCCAAAGGGGATGACTATGCACCTTTTGGCATTTAGCTTCAGGCTATGGCTCTGGCACCAGTTATCCATCTCTGTGAGACCATTTTGGAGGATGCTTGTGTCAGTCGGCGAGTCGATTATGGCCCCCAGTTTGCAGTCGTCTGCGAACTTGGTCAGCCAAAGTCCTCCTGTGTTAGCCTGTACCTCAGAGAAATATATACTGAACAAGAGAGGTCTCAGGACTGAGCCTTGTGGGATGCCACTTGTAACTGGTTTAGAGTCTGATATGGCACCTGCAATTCTGACCATGTGGGTTCTATCCCTAAGCCAGTTTGCAACCCATCTTGTGACATAGGGGATGATATTTAAGCTGGTGAGCTTGTTTATGATGCCCGAGTGGGGTATTGTGTCGAAGGCTTTTGCGAGGTCAAGGTAGGCTGTATGGACTACCTTCCCTTCCATCTATGGCCTTGGTGACTGTTTCAAAGAAGTCGACCAGGTTCAAGAGGCAAGATCTGCCCTTAAAGCCGAATTGGGTAGGATCCACTGTTTGGAGGTTCCCAATGTCTTTGTTTATGAGTTCCATGATGATATGCTCCATAGCTTTGCAGACCAGACTAGTCAGGCTTATAGGGCGGTAGTTACTGGGGTCCGTTGTGGCACCACCTTTATGGAGTGGGACCACTGTTGCTGTATGCCATTCTTTGGGTACATATCCTGTTGTAAGGGTGAGACTGAACAGTGATTTTAAGTGAGGGTTCAGTTCTTCTTGGTGCTCGTGTAAAACGCAGCCCGGGACACCGTCCGGTCCCACAGATGCTGTGTTTTTTGCTTTGGAGAGGGCAGCTCTCACCTGTGCATCTGTGATGTCGGGGGGGGGGCTACACTTTGTTGGGATAGTCATTTGCACATTTGGGGGGGGGGGGAGTTTGCACTGAACCTGTTTGCCAGGATGTTGGCAATGTCTTTGGGTTCAGTGTATTTTTTGTCATTTTGCACTAAACTTAGAGCATATCTGGGAGTTTCCACCCAAGTTCCTGACATAACTAAAGAAGGCTTTATGATTATCTTTAGCGTCTTGTGCAATTTTTCTTTCGAAGCTAGCCTTGGATGCTTTTATGAGGGATCGTAATTTCTTGCTAGTACTGATCAGAGTTGCCTTCCCTTTTTGGGATTTTGCTCTATCCTGTACTAACTTCCTCCTTCTGTTGTATAGCCTATTTATGGCTGGGGTCCAGCAGGCAGGTCTCCTGCCTTTGGAGGAGTGTGTCTTGGTTTTGTTTGGGATAGTACAATCTATGCTTTCCTGTAAGTATCCACAGAATGCATTTGTAAGGGATTCTGTGGTTAGGGTCGTAATTTCCACTGGCCCGGGGGCTTTGTAGGATTCCATCTCAGTTCTGAGAAGTGTGAAGTTTGCTTTCGAGAAGTTTTTGACTGTGATTTCCTTTGCTGGGGGTGTGGACGGGATATGGACATCCTTAGTGATTAATTTATAGTCAGATCTTACTAAAGAAGGGTATACCTCAGGTATAGAACATAGAGTACCCATGTTGGTGATAATCAGGTCCAATATGTTGTCCCCTCTTGTGGGAGTGGTGACCAGTTGTTCCATAGCATTTGAGTTTATAAATTCTAGGAACCGTTGGGCGAGGGTGCTGGGGCTTGAGTAGTACTCCCAGACTATGTTTGGGTAGTTGAAGTCACCAAATATAATGGTGTTTGGAGAGACCTTCATATTATCCAGTGTCTTCAGGAAAGCTGAGTGGGGTTCCTGAGTTTGGGAGGGTGATCTGTAGCAGGCTACAAACTGGAAGGTAGTTTTTCCCACTGTTAGTTGCACATGGATGGTCTCAGATGCTTCTTGCAGTGCCACTAACTTGGAGGTATGAGTATCTTTGATGAATATGGATACTCCCCCTCCTCTTGTGGTTCGGTCCAAGTTTTGCGTCCGAAAAGCGTGGTATGAGGTATAACCTGGTAGTGCTGGGTTGCTCTCGGGAGCCTTGAACCAGGTTTCTGTTAATGCACAGATACCGATATTCTCCATACTGAGGAGAGCCTCGAGTGCATGCATCTTGAGGTTTACACTTCTGGCGTTGAGCAGCATTACCCTTAGTTTCTTTTTCCTTGTGTTGTCTAAGGAGGTGGGTTTGTCTTTTGAGTCTTGCCTAAAAAAGGCACTATGGGGGTGGCAAGAGCCTTTGCCAGTATTCGAAAACCCAGGGGTGACAGGTGCAAGCCATCCCTAGCGAAGCAATGTGGCTTGCTGTTGTGCTGGAACTCAGAGCAGATCTGGTTGTTGCCATTGAGATTCTTAACACAGCTATAGAATGCTTTGTGGTGACCCTTAGAATCAGTGGCAATCTTGTTTTTGTAGCTAGCTTTGGAGGATCTTATAAGGGATCTCAGCTTCTTACTGAGGCTGACCAGGGAGCTCCTCCACTCATGGGATTTTACTCTCTTTTGCAACAGTTTCTTCCTTCTGTTGTAGAGTTTGTTTATGGCAAGGGACTACCAGATTGGCTTCCTTTTTTTTGGAGGATAGCGTCTTGGTTCCGTTTGGGATAGCATGATCCATGCACTCTTGTAAGTACTTATAGAGGGCATTTGTGTAGGATTCAGCAGTCGTAACTGTATTGTCCATCTGCATGGGTGTCATGAAATTTGCCATTTCTGTCTTAAGAAGCATGAAGTTGGCTCTGGAGAAATTTTTTACCATGGTGTCCTTAATGGTGGGTGGGGGCAGAATGCGGATATCTAGGGTGATTAGTTTATCATCTGATCTGACCAACGAGGAGATGACTTCAGGTATGGAACACTGGTCACTCATGTTGGTAATGACTAGGTCTAGGATACTGTTGCCCCTGGTAGGGCTGTGGATAATTTGGAATTTATGAATTCCAGAAAGAGTTGAGTGAAGGAGTTGGTACATGAGTAGTTTTCCCAGTTAATGGTGGGGTAGTTGAAATCGCCCATTATTAGGGTGTTTGGTTGAACCGTAATATTTTCCAGTATATCAAGAAAAGAGGAGTGGGAATCCTGGGACATGGTGGGGGATCTGTAGCAAGCTACAATTTGGATTACAGTTTTGCCCAGAGTTAGTTGCACTTGGATAACCTCAGATGCATTATGCTGCTCAACTAGCCTGGAAGTGTGGACATCCCTAATGAATATGGACACACCTCCACCTTTGGTGTTCTGGTCCAGGTTAGATGGTGAAAAATGTGGTAGAAGTTATAGCCTGGTAATGCAGGGGTGCTCTCTAGAGCCTTGAATCAGGTCTCAGTTACTGCACAGATATCGATGTTCTCCAATTTAAGGAGTGCCTCGAGTGAGTGCATTTTGAGATTTAGACTTCTAGCACTGAGTAGCATTACCCTCAGTTTTTGCTTGCCTGTTCCTGTTACGGTGGTGAATTTGTCATTTGAACCTTGCCTAAAAAAGGCACTATAGGGGTGGCAAGACCCTTAGCCAGTATCCAGAAACCCCGGGGGCAACAGGTGCAGGCCATCTCTGGCAAAGCATTGTGGCCTGTCGACCATGTCGTCCCAGGCAGAAAGATACTGGATCCTCTTAGAATGACTCCAGAAGCTTAGCCAATTGTTGAAGTCAATAATTTTGTCCTTGCATGCGGTAACATTCTGGGCGATGGCAGGATGCTACTCAGGGCTAGGGTCATACCTGCCTGGGCTACAAGATCGGAGAGCTCTTCCATGTCTCTTTTCATGTAGTCCAGGGAGGTACGTCGCAGGTCGTATACACCAACATAGACATTGACAGAGTCATATTTGTACTTGTTGTGGAGTGACCTGAGTGCGTGGGTTATGTGACGGATCCTGGCACACAACAGGCAGCTGACAGTATCCTTCTCCTTGTTTAGCCTGGTGAGTGAGACATCAGTGTGCCTGACTACAGAGTCACCTATGACTAGTGTGTTAGGTACGGTGTTTTGTCTTATGGGCTGTGGTGTACTGGCACACCGAGTCTGTGGGCTATGTGTCATTTGGGTTGTGTTGGGGGGTGGAGGTTGCTTGCGTTTCTGCTTTGGAGGTCTCTGTTGCTTGAGCAGATTATTACTGAGAGCCTTCGTGAATGCTTTTGTGTTTTTGTGTGTGGACTTTGGTTGTGTAGGTTTAGTGGGACTATGTGATGGGTGTGGTGCAAGCGTTTACCTTCTCCTCTTGACTGTCAAGTTCAATCTTGGTTGGAGAGAGCTTTACCTCCAGTATGGCTAGATAAGTGCATCTCTCACAGGTTGTGGTGTTGGGTGGTAGGAGGAGAGGGTTGTCTGTGTACATGAGGCAATTGCTACATTCCCCAAGATGCCCAGATTCATCAGACAGGCAGGAGAGAACACTGGGAGCTGACCCTTGGACATGCCTGAATAAAAAAACTATTTTCCTCTCGACAAGTGAGGAAAGTCAGTATAAGAGCTGTTTTTCTCTAAGCAAGTGAGGAAATTAAGTACAAACACTGATTTCCTCTAGGTAAAGAGGAAGGTTGGGTGATGTAGTAATTTGTAGCTTATTTAGTGCTAACAACAAGTTCTGAACAAGTGCTGAGCACGAATATGCAAATTCAAGGGCAAAAACTACGAATCTGTACCTGGATCTTGTGGCAAGTGTCATAATTTCAATACAGGAAAACTAATGACAATTTACAATGAGGCTAATACAAGAAAGCAACTAATAAATCATGTACAGTGCACATTTTTTTCCTTTTGTGAAATTTAACATCACAGATTGCTCTCTTCTAGATTCCTACGGCATTATGAAAGTGATTTAAAACATTTGCTTTGATTTTGAAAATGTATAAGCATCAGTCTTGCTGGCTCTCTACAGATAATCATTTGTTGCTCAGATCATGTTCTATGCAAAAACTACAATGTTTTCTTGACAGTTTAACATCTGCCTACCAATGCAGAATGAAATGGTTGAAACAAAAGTTTTTGAAGTCAGAGGCTCAGCTAACAATTACATATGGGTTTTATTATTTCATATTTCTTACCTAAGAACACTAATACAGAGAAAAGCCTTTTTTATAAATACTACTAACATAAGAAACTTAAGTTTTCATTCTCTTATAACACTCAAATCATCAGTTAATATGGTGTATACAGAACACTAGCTAGTAAAACAATGTTCATTAGGAAATCAAACTTGGGGCATGATTATTCAAAAACACAACTCAGGAATTAAAACTTTCTGTTTACTGCTTTAATAGATATTATTTATGGTACACATTTTCATAAGTTGGGTTTATTAATGTCTTTCGACTTTTCCCGGTTAGGGGTTGCCACAGCGGAACTCCGGTCAGCTAATGATTGGCAGCGGATTTTTACAGTGCCGAGGTGCCAGCCCGACACCCAACCTTCAAAGAAGGCACACCCATTCACACACGCACCTACCTGCATGTCATTAAACATCACTCAACCGCGTGGAGGACATGCAGACTCCACAAAGAAAGTGCTCCAGCTGAGAACTGGACCAGAGAACCTCTTGCTGGGAGGCAACAAAGCTAACCGCTGCACTACCGTGTTGGTTATAGTTTTAAAATCAGATGAAGAAAGCATTTTTTAAGGAAGCTGTCATTTAGCTTCTCACTTTCTTTTTTTCTCTCCAAATCATGATATATATATTTTTTTAATTTAAAATTTCACATTTTATATGTACCTGCATTGTTGGAATTTGCACTGTGCCACTGTCGTAGGTTGCGGCTGAAAGTGTCTCTTACCAGTCCATCTACACCATTAAGTAACAAACAAATGAATAAAACAGTTCAAAACCTAAAGTGGAAGTGGCTTCTTTTTACAGTGTACATACTTATAACATACATATAAAGTTAGTGGTTGCGGTCTTCCCATACTGATTTTTGGACTTTTTTTGGCTGTTTTATATCAGTAGAGTCTCCGTTACAGTTTTTTGGTTGTTTTTTGGTATGAAAACTCGCTTGGGGGAGACCAAATCCACGGATACCTCTGATTCTGTTTTTCGCTCAGAAGTGGGCGAAATACGCAAACTGACTGGCCAATTGAGCCAGCTTATTGATCTTCTTTTACCTTTGGGACAAGGACTTAAGTCCATTGTATCGGGTAACAGTGATGTCATCCTTACAGGAGCTAAAAACAAGAGCGTACCACCCTTGGTCGAGCGTGAAAATGGTTTGGTCCAACAACCTGAGAGTGGAAGTAGTACTCAACTAACGGATTTCCTTAGGACGCCACAAGCTATGCGAGTTCAAAGCGTTGGCCCAGATAAACAAGCTATTTTGGCAAATAACTATCAAATACCATCTTTGTCCTTCCAAGACTGGTTTCAGGGCAAACCTATTTTTCAGTTTCACGAAGGTAGTTCCAGCATCACGGACGACAACAGGACTTATTCGGACTCCTTGGCGGCACTACAGGCATCTTTATACAGGTACAAAAGCTTACAACTGGATAATTTGTACCTGAATGAATGCCTTAAAAAACGGATTGTGCCCAAAGGGCTCCGTTTATTTAAATATCCCAACAATGTAACGGTTGGCAGTGACTTTTATAACGAATTGGTTAGAGCTTTTGACAATTGTGGACTTGAAATTGTTCAAGCCATTATTAACAGAAATGAAAAAGATATTGTTAAATTGCATAAAGATATTGAAAGGTATAACCAAGCTGTGGTTAATGACTTGCTGTTTAATGCTGAACTTGAAAAGAAAAAAATATTATGATATTAGAATACAGATTGACAAAAAATGTGATGAAATACTTAAAAGAAAGTACAAAAAGCTTAGTAGGGACATTAAGGAATATCAGGAGGGAAGCCAGTACCCAGCACCTCCACCAATACGCTTTGGTAAAAATAGAAATAACAATATTCCAAATGTTCTTGATCTCACACATGGGGGAGATGATTATGAGGAAGAAGAGGTAGTTGACAATGGCCAGGAACCTCTTCCCAGGAGGTCAGAGAGAATACGCCATCAGCAAGTTTCTAACCATTTTTCTCCGGTTCATTATCCTTACAGGGGGGGAGGGGGGTACAACAGGAAAACGAAACAGAACAGGAACCAGATATGGTAGAAGGAATATTAGGCATTGTTGTAGAACAAGAAAGTGACAACTTTAGTGTTCTTAGCAGAGCAGGTTACCATATATACAACCATAGTGACCTTGCAGTTACTGACATATTTTTTGATTTGTTTACCAAAGGTTTTAAATATGTGCCGCAAAGGAACAGTAACATTACCAAGGTCATTTTGGACCTTAAAATGTTTATAAGAAAACTTAATTTTGAGAACCTGTTTGGGCACAGTACACAGCTTGATTTTTCTTTTCCTTCTAGGCCAAGTACTTATAAACCCTCCTATACACCCCCAATTGAGGAATTTAGAAAATAGGATAGAGCAACAAATAAGGAAACACACTAGAAAAAACAGATTTTCTGCTAATTTAACTATGCAAGAAAATGCTTTACTTTTTGAATTGAGCCACAATTCTAACATTAGAGTTATGGAGCCAGATAAGGGTGGTGGTACTGTCCTAATGGACAAGATTATGTATGAAAGTAAAATGCACGCACTGTTAAATGACTTACGGTATACCCCTGTTTCTATCAATGAAATACATATTTCTTACAAAAAAATAAACTTGGCTATTAAGGATTTATTGGATCAGGGAGTCATTGACTACAGTGTATACAGTTATTTAGAAAATGAGAATCCGAGGGAACCTTCTATATTTGGGGTACCCAAGATTCATAAGGACATTACAGATCCACCCTTAAGGCCTATTGCTGCTGCCCAGGGATCTAAGATTTCACCCCTTTCAAAATTTCTGGACTGGAAATTTAAACTTTTGTGGCCTGGGAAACATTATTTACTTAAGGATTCCTGGGAATTTTTAAGTAAAATTATGCTGGAATTCAATGTACCCAATTTACGGTTTCTTACAATAGATGTAGTTGATCTTTTCTCTGTTATAACTCATGAGACGGGATTACTCTGGCTCGAAGAGGCCCTTAGGGAGTGCCCAAGGATTAATGAGAATTAAATTTTATTAATTTTAGAGGTGGCAGATTTAGTATTACATAATTTTATTTACTTTTCAGGTGAATATTTTAAACAGACTTCTGGAGTTTCTATGGGTGCTAATTGTGCACCTACTTATGCTGATATTATTTTATCAGTTTGGGAAAAGAAATATGTAATAAATAGTGAATATAAGAATAATTGGATATTTTATTCAAGGTTCCTGGACGATATCTGTATTTTTTGGACAGGGACAAATGATACTTATAGTGGATTTTATAAATTATTTAAACTCCACTACCTGTTTTTTGACCTTCACTCATCAAGTAAATTCAGGAACGGTTCATTACTTAGATGTGTCTTTAAGCATCCATGAAGAAGGGTTTAAATCTACCATCTATAGAAAACCCACTTTTTCTAACAGTTATATTCACTATAAAAGTTAACATCCTAGATACCAAAAAAAAGGTATTGTTAAGGGCCAGTTTGTTAGGGCATCCCGCATGACATCTAATAATATGGACTATCAATTAGAATGTTTCAGACTTACTTAGATGTTTCAAGAAATGGGTTACCCTGAAGAATTTATTAACAACATCTGTCAAGAGGTCCATGAAGGTAGAAACAACAAATATCGACCTATTTTGGGTATAGGGCAATTGGAAAAAACTTTAGGGCCGAAAGACTCCAAGACAGAGTTCAACAAAGCCTTCATTACTGAGTACAGTGCCAACTCAAGCACTATTAGAAACACCATTGAACGTGAATGGGATATTTTTAAGATATTACAGATCTTAGTAATTTAAAAGGAAAGAATGTTAAGACAGTATTCCATAAGGGGAATAATATCAAAAAGTTATTAGAAAATGAATCCAATGCAAAAACATTTTCTAACAAGCGTAAGGGTACATACAGGTGTGGTACATGTCCACAATGTAAATACATCTCCCATACGGACAAAATATTCCTTTCAGCTAGAAATAGGCTGATAGTCTCTACAAAATTTTCAAATTGCAACAGTCAGGGGGTTACATATTTGGTATCTTGCCTAGAATGTCCAGCATTCTATGTTGGCAAAACTGAAAGACACCTTAGGAGGAGAATTTATGAACATTTTTATGAAATTCAGAAAGAAAATTCTAACAATGCCCTCTATCGACATCTTTCAGTTTGCCCTAAGGCTAGATATGAGTTTTTTGTTTTAGAAATAATGGTTAGAGACAATCGTGGTGGTCCCTGGGAAGCGAAATTGGAACATAGGGAAACATACTGGCAGATCTTATTAGAAGCTAACAAGGCTCCAGGCTTAAATGATACCATATCTATAATGCCTCTTCTTAAATTAAAAGCTGGTAGAGTGTAATTTATTACTCCTCCTGTGTGGTTTTTTTACAAAATGTTTTTTTAAAAGAATGACTTACATTAGGAAATTATATTGGTATTTTAATGTATGTAATTTTTAAACATATATGCATTTTAATGTTTTATACATTTGCATATATGTTCTATTTTTTAAGGTTTGATAATATTCATTTAGTGTTTTTTAATACAGTTTTAAGTAAGTGTTTCCTTAAGAAACTTAAATCAATAATTGAATGATTGATTGTGTTATGTATTTAATACACGCCTTGGCTAAAATGTGTATCTGATGAAGTCAAGAACTTGGATTGACGAAAACGTTTCATTGCAGTTTGCTTACGTTAATAAAGTTAGTGGTTGCGGTCTTCCCATACTGATTTTTGGACTTTTTTTCTCTTACCAGTCCATCTACACCATTAAGTAACAAACAAATGAATAAAACCATTCAAAACCTGAAGTGGAAGTGCCTTCTTTTTACAGTGTACATACTTCTCTAAGTAAACGTAAGTCACCCAGGCTGTTCCTGCAAATGGACCACTGAGATCAGTACACTACCACGGTAAACAAATATAAATAAATAGATAAAAAAAGTAAGTATCTCCATTTGTCAGGCACAATGGATAGCACTGTTGCCTCACAGCAAGAGGTTCCCTGGTTTGATTCTCTGCTGGGGTGCCTTCTGTGCTGAGTCTGCATGTCCTCCCTGTGTTTGCGTGGGTTTTGTCTGGGTTCTCCATTTTCCTCCCAAATTCCAAAAACATGCAGTAGGTTGATTGGACACTGTAAACTGGCCATAGGTATGAGTATACATGCGACTGTGTGGTGTGGAAGAACTACCACTGCAGGGCTACCCACCTGGTGGTGTGAACCTTGGCTCTAGATGATTGAAATTGTTAAAGTGACACCACTACCCCATGTGTAAAAATGGGAAAAGGGGTTGTGGATGGTGTGATATAGGGGAAATATTGCCAGCCCAGCTGTCTGGAATTTTGTAAATAATTCTATGTAATTTGTGAATAATATGATTTATACATAAATGTATGTTATGTAATGAGCTAAGATGTGTCCACAGTGTACCCTGCTGTAACATGAACGACTAAACCTGGAAAACTTAAGAATAGTTGAGGTTAAGTTACTTTATAGCTGGGCCATACACAAAAGATGTTATCTCTCAGTTTAAGTTCAGTAGCAGACACAATGTCTAGAGCTAGAAGATTTTGTATTTTCTTGAAAGTGAAATAATTACTAGGTTTCAAATGTAAAAGCGTTTTATTGTTTTACGACTTCCAAGATCTGCAAACATCTGAGAAATATATATTTTTTACACAGAGATGTTGAATTCTGTTAGTTTCTGTTTTAGCCTGAGAACTGAAGTCAAGTGACAAAAAGTGACATCATCCAAGCTAACCCAGCAGTAAAATGTAATATTAATTTAAGAACTCTCTCAGAGAGAGACAGTGCAATTTGCATTTTGTCTTCGATCTAGCAAAAACAACCACTCGTCATCACTTTCTGCACTTGTCTTGCTTTAAGATTTAGGGAATACTATCTCTCTTAGATATAGATAGGAATATAGTAAAGATTAGTTTAGATGTTTTCTGAAGTTATTTGACATTGTCCTGCAATGCTGTTTTAAAATATTTCCTGTGATTTTGAACTGTGAAGTTACTGTGTTGATTTTACTGATTATTGTCTTGTTCTTCTATTATTTATTATTAATATATTTAAACCCATTTTTGCGGCTATTTGTGAGAGATATTTAAGCTCTTACAGTACTTGCATATCTATCTGGTGACACTGTAGAGGCCACTCCAACAGCCTTGCTTGGTCAGACTATAATTTGGATTAATAGTAACATTACACAGTAGGATTGGACACCCTTTGTAAGGGCCTTATAGTACCTGATAAGGGTGGCTGGTAGCAGCTGGATCTGTGCCAGACTTTCCTAGGTGCATGCGTGTGTGTTTGTATATCAATAAAATCTCAAAGTGTGTGGGTGTCAGCTACTTGGGCAAAGACATGAAGCACTGGTTGGAAACGGAGGGTATTGGAGGTCTTAGCTTGGCCACTGGGCCAGTGCACAGGTGTCACATTAACTGGTGGACAGTGGTGGGATATCCACATCACATATTAATTGGTTGACAGGGGTGAGATAGCCACATCACATTTTAAATGGCTTGTAGTGATGTGGATATTGAATTCCTGTAGCTTGTGTACAGTGGTCATTGAAGGTGTTTGTACTCTCAATCAACCACACAGTGAACATTCAGAGTTTCACATCACAATTGTTTTTTTTATTTTTTTGTTAGCTTAGTTACTCAGGGAGAGCAGACAAGCATGTCAGCAGAGGAGTATGCCAAGCTGACAAAAATCCAGTTGGCTGAGATGTGCCAGGCTAAAGCATTGGTGCATGCCAGCCTGACTAAGGCAGAAATGATTGTAGCATTGGGCACAGCTGCATCACAGACCATCGATCAGGAGGACAACTAGGCTGGTCTTGGAGATCACTCCTAAATAGCCTTGCAGGTCTTGGTCAGACTACCATTTGGATAACAGTGACATTACACGGTATGATTGGATACCCTTTGTAAGGGCCTTATAGTAGCTGATAAGTAGGGGTTGGTAGCAGTAGCAGTGGAAACTACCTTATAGTCTCGGCAGAAGGAGGCACAGCTAATAAACCTATGCCAGCCTTCCCGAGGGGTGGGTGTGTGTGTGTGTGTGTGTGTGTATAGAAATCAAATCTCAAAAGTGTGTGTTAGCTACTTGGTCAAGGACATGAAGCACTGGTTGGACAGAGAAGGTGCTGGAGGTCTTAGCTTGGCCTCTCAGCTGAGATCTTAACCCTATAGCTGTGCCAGTGGGAAGTCTTACTCGGGGATCTGGAGATAGAGGAGAAACCAGCCCCACACTGACTGTGGTCTCTGTGTGCTCTTAAGTGAAGCTGTACTTCACTGTGTGTGTACTTGTCATCCTCCCAGTGTGTATGTCCCCTATCTGTTGCCAGCGGTAAGGACGGAGGCTCCTTAATTACTGGGCCATCACATATTAATTTGTGGCAATGATAGGATAGCCTAATCATATATTAATTGGCTTGTAGTGGTGTGAATATTGAATTCCTGTAACGTGTGTACAGTGGTTACTGAAGGTGTTTGTACTTTCAATTAGCCATGAAGTGAACATTCAGAGTTTCACGTCACAATTGTTTTATTTTTTTTTTGTTAGCTTGGTAAGGGAGAGCAGGCAAGCATGTCAGCAGAGCAGTATGGCAAGCTGACAAAGAGCCAGTTGGCTGAGATGTGCCAGGCTAAAGGACTGGTGCATGCCAACATGACTATGGCAGAAATGATTGTAGCTTTGGGCACAGCTGCATTGCAGACCAGCAATCAGGATGAGAACCAGGCTGGCCTTAAAGATGTACAACTCTCAGAAAACAGACAGCTTAACCTTTCCACAGACGATGTAAAAAATCATCTGGAGTTAGAGAGACTTGAGCTGGACATCAAGCATTTGGAAATAGAAGCAGCAGAGAGACTGAGATGTCTAGAAGCTGAGAAAAATTAGAAACTGCTATGTCTGCAGGCAGAAGAGAAGGAAAGGCAGAGGCAACATTAAAAGGAGAAGTTAGCTCTTCACCAGAGACATTGAAATAATGGGGAAAAGAGTAATCAAACCCAAGAAGCAACAACGGTCAGTAAATTTCATCCACAATTTACAGAGGGGGATAATTTTGATAGTTTCATTCATATGTTTGCGAGGGTATATAAACAGTATAATGCTGACCAAGGATTTTGGGTATGGTTCCTGACCCCCTTACTCCATGGAAAGCTGTAACTGCCATTTCTAAACTGTCTGATACTGATTGCTTAAATTATAATACTGTAAAGCATGGTCTTTTAGAATGCTTTAAGTTAACACCTGAGGCTTATAGGCAAAAATTTCATGAGCACAGATGCAAGGTAGATGAAAGTGTGTGTGAATATGTTGCTGAACTAAGCACTTATTTTCATAGGTGGGTGAGTGGATGTCAGATCACCACTTCCAACGGGCTGGCAGACATTTTGGTGAAGGAACAAGTCCTTACCACTTTGTCTGCGGACATGAGAATCTGGTTAGCCGATAGATGATGCAATACTGAAGATGAATTGGGGAAGAAGTGAGATCTATACACCTAGCAAGCAGGGCATGACTGCACAGGAAAGGGACACCCAGTGCTGCTCATGGGTCTAAGGGAACCCATGGTGGTCAGCCCAGACTGCCCCAACAAAGGCCACCAGTAACAGGGGAAGCCACTAGTTCAGGTACACGTCCAGGACCAAGGGTTAAATGTTTTAAATGCAACCAGTGGGGCCATGTAGCATATAGATGTTCATGGAGGCAAGGTGGGGAACAAAAGGTGGGAGAGCCAGTAAGTGGAAATGAGAAAATACCAGCAGTAAGTTGTGTTGAAACAACAAGGGTACCAAACTACCACAACAGGTTATATCCTATCTTAGTGGGTGGGAAAGAAGCCACTGGAAATAGAGAGACACCTCTGACCTAACCATTGTGAAGCCTGCAATGGTCACAGAGGAGTACTACTTGCTTGGGCAGTCTACTCCAGTCAAAACATTATGAGGGACCCCATTCCAAATATCCTTGGCTAGAGTTCACCATGACTGGGAGGGCAGAAAAGGAAGCCAGCAAGTAGGTGTGTTTGGGGATATCGCTGCAGATGTCCTGACAGGGAATGATTTTGATAATGCAGTACCATGTGTGCATGTAGTTACACACAGTCAGGTTTGGAGACAAGCATGTGGGTATGGTAGCTTGGGGGAGCCTCAGACAGACAGCACACTTGCAGCCAGGACTGGTGAGGTGATTACTTCAGGACAGAACTACCTTGTAGCAGTGAGACTGAAGGTGAGCCTTGAAGGCAAGCCACAGCTGCTTATGGGTATAAGGGCAGAGGTGAGTAATAGTATCCAGGTTGACAATGAGGCACCTCTGTCAGAGAATACCTGTGACGAGGAGCTGGGAAGCGTTACTAAGAGAGAGTTGAGACTGGCTCAGCTCTAAGACCATACATTACAAGGCCTGAGGGAGGTAGCTAGGGAGACACCTGATTCTCATGGGAAGGAGGAATCTATACTGAGACAAAGGGTTACTGTATAGAAAGTGAACCCCTGACGGAGGGCTAGAGGGTGAGAGAATACAGCAGTTGGTAGTCCCCAGAGCAAATTAAAAGGTCTAATAACCACCAAACTGCACACCAAGTTTAATGAAAACTATGTACCAGAAAGACAATAGCTTACTTGCTTACCATTTTAGTAGTCCAGATAATGCTTTGACTATCAGTCTTACTACAAGTAAGCTCTTCTTCCCACTGACCAGAATGCCTGGCTCAGACTCAAGACCACAGTGCACCATCTAAGGGTGGGTGAGGGGAAAAAATCAGGAGCAGAGACCTAACTGATTCCAGGCCATGTGCTTGCAGTTAGATACCCAACTAGTACCATGTCATCCTCAGCATCCTACGGAATTCCTATTTTTTCACACTGTTAAGCCAAACAGGACAATGCCACAGCAGGGCTTTCGATACCAGAGCATAAACATGATCCAATCCAACCAACCAGCTACAGTGCACGTACAAAGCTTGGTAGGTCTAGCGCTGCTCCAAGTGACCGATGCACAGTGGGGCAGTGGTTATCGTCATCACCACACAGCAAGAGGTTCTCCAGTTCGATTCTCAGCTGGGTAGCTCCTGTGCGGGGTCTGCATGTCCTCCCTGCATTTGCGTGAGTTTCCTCTAGGTGCTCTGGTTTCCTCCCACATTCTGAAGACATGTGTCTGCAGCATTTCTCCACAGGCATCCGCTTGAAAATGGACTCTGTCCCAGTTGGACATTCCCGGTTAACAAATGTTAAATAAATAAAAAGCCAACAACTGTCCATTCCAAAAACTGGAGCTTGTTAAGCAGAATTTTGCCAGCTCCAACCCACCACCACCACAGCTATCAACATCTGAAGAGGGCAAGCTAGTGTCAACTACTCATTTAGTTTCTTCAAACCCAAAACTCACCAGGTCGAGTGAGGAGTGAAGAGGACAAATCAGGAACAAATTAAGCCAGCCAGAGCAAAAGAGAGCACACTTATATGAGGCAAGAACAATTTGGTATTGTGCATACTGGGAGAAACAAAACAGGCCCATGGCAGCTGAAGACCTGAACAAAGCACAACCTACCATTATCCTGGGTATCTGCCACAGGATGAAGTTCTCTGTATGAACCAAAAGAACATTTACTGGGCTTTGAGATACATATATATTATTTACAATAGCTGTATACTACCCCAATTAAATGCCCTTCCCGTGAGTTCCTTCACTAGACTTTACTAGCACATCTAATTGAAATTCAAGGTACATGACCACCTACAAACTGAAAACTGGAGTTAAGCGATCTAACTTTAGTTTGGTTCTTAAAATGAAAGTGCACAATGTCTTGCCAGCATCAACCTATTGCAGAATTTGTCTTCAGATAAGGACTGCTTTCCATAAAGGGGAATAAAATACACATTAAATGAAGAAAATGCACACTTACTCTTAAAATCTAAGAAAGACCCAAATGTTAATTTGTAACTGTAAACCTATGCCACTGTTTTATAACTAAGTCTTTGCTATTAAGCTAGCAAGTACAATCTTAATTCAGCCTTCTTAGGCACTATGCATTGAAGCTGGAGCTCTCAAAGAAGATATCAGACCTTATTGTCAGCCCTTTGTTGGAAAAGATCAGCGGCCATGCAACCTAAGGATCTGGAATAACCTTCGATTTTGTGGAGTTGCAATGCTGGCCTGCACTGTAGACTGACAGCTACGATCATAACTTATTTTACTCTAGCCCTCTATTCAGGATTTTTCTTTTAATTAGGAAACCATCTACAGTGTTCTTTAGACGGATATCTTTTAATTTTGGTAACAGAAGCTCCATACAAATTCATAAAGAAAATACTCCCTCCTTAAAAAAAACACCTGTGACAGATCCTCTTTACTTGCAAAATATGAATATAAATGCTGTTGCCTGCATTCTATTCACAACAGACAGCTCTACCTCTTTGCCTGCCTTCAATTACATTTTGGCTCATTTCACTAAATGTTCAATAACACAACACAACAAGAACAAATCAGAGTCTTATGTTAATGGCAATTGTCTACCATTGGCAGGAGAAAAAAATATATACATATAAATATATATGGTTTCACTTTCAAATTTTGAAATAATGAAATGTTAAATTTCAGTATATCGAGACGAAAAAGTTGAAAGAACAATATATCGAAAAAGTAAAAAAAATTATCATCACTATACTGAAAGTTCATAACACAGAATTTTCAGTACGCGATGCTATATTTTTTTAATACACCCTCCACCACACAAAGACACATAAAACACCTTCCTCCCCACACCATAACAAACCAACACAACACCCAAACAAAACCCAACTAATCTACGTGTAAGCAGTGGAGCAAGCCCCCTGCACCCTCCATGTGGGGGGCTGCAGCCCCCACACCCCTGCTACTTATATATAATAACTCTGAGGTTGCAGTACTACAAATAACACAACAGACGCACTGCTATGAACCTTACACTTACGTTACACACACACACAGACACAACACATGTACAAAAATCACCACTTTCAACTCTTACACACGCACACTCCCACCTACCTACCCCAACCTACTCCTAAAATTTTCCAAAAAATAAATAAATAAATAAATCCTATCCAAAACCCTTAAACAGTAAACATTTACCCGAATCTCCACATATAACTACACATCGGCCGCCATCTAATCGGAGACCACACTGCACCTTAAAGAGAATGCAAGCTATAATGAAAACACTGCACCACCACTACCACGGATTCAATAACTTAGCATTCGTTAAAATGCAGTTTCGAATAACTGCACTTTCGACATTTCTATCTCGAGATACTGAAATTCGAAATTTCAGTATTTCAAGCTTTGGAAGTGAAACGATACACACACACACACACACACACTGTGGATATAAAAAGTGAACACACCCCTGTTAAAATGCAAGGTTTTTGGGATATAAAAAAATAAGACAACAATAAAACATTTCAAAACTTTTCCCACATTTAATGTAACCTATAACATGTAGAATTCAATTGAAAAACAAATCTATTAGGGGAAAAAATATAAAAATAAAAAATGCACAATAAGCTGGTTGCATAAGTGCGCACACCCTTAAACTAATACTTTGTTGAAGCACCTTTTGATTTAATTACAACATTCAGTCTTCTTGGGTAGGAGTCTATCAGCATGGCACATCTTTACTTGGCAATATTTGCCCACTCTTCCTTGCAAAAGCGCTCCAAATCTGTCAGACTGCGAGGGCATCTCTTGTGCACAGCCCTCTTCAGATCACCCCAATGATTTTCTATTGGATTTTGGTCTGGGCTCTGGCTGGGCCATTCTCAAACTTGAATTTTCTTCTGGTGAAGCCATTATTTTGTTGATTTGGATGTATGCTTGGGGTCACTGACATGCTAAAGGTGAAATTCCTATTCATCTTCAGCTTTCTAGCAGACAGATGAAGGTTTTGGGCCAAAAGTGACTGGTGTTTGGAACTGTTCATAATTCCCTCCACCTTGACTAAAGCCCCAGTTCTAGCTGAAGAAAAGCAACCCCAAAGCATGATGCTGCCAACTACCATGCTTCACTGTGGGGATGGTGATCTTTTGGTGGTGCGAAGTGTTGTTTTTGCGCCAAACGTACCTTTTGGCATTGTGGCCAAATTGTTCAACCATGGTCTCATCAGGCCATAACACATTTTCCCCACATGCTTTTGGGAGACTTGATGTATTGTCTTGCAAATTTTAGCCTGGCCTGAATGTTTTTCTTTGTAAGAAAAGGCTTCCATCTTGCAACCCTACCCACAGCCCAGTCATATGGTGAATACGGGAGATTGTTGTCACATGTAGTACACAACCAGTACTTGCCAGAAATTCCTGCAGTTACTTCAGTGTTGCTGTAGGTCTCTTGGCAGCCTCCCTGACCAGTTTTCATCTTGTCTTTTCATCAACATTTGAGGGATGTCCAGTTCTTTGCAATGTCACTGCTGTCCCATATTTTCTCCACTTTTTGATGGCTGTCTTCACTGTGTTCCATTGCTATATATCCAATGCTGTGGAATTTTTTTTGTACCCATCTCCTGACTGATACCTTTCAACAAAGAGATCCCTCTAATGCTTTGTAAGCACTCTGCGAACCATGGTTTTTGCTGTAGCAGGCAACTGAGTAAATGTCAGGAAAATCCTAAAAGAACAGCTGAACTTTATTTGGGGGTAATCAGAATCTCTTTAATTGACGGCAGTTGTGTACCGAAGAAGAGTGAATGTTGTAATTAAATCAAAAGGTGCTTCAACAAAGTATTAGTTTAAGGGTGTGCACACTTATGCAACCAGCTTATTGTACGTTTTTTATTTTTTATATTTTTACCCCAACAGATTTGTTTGTTTTTCAATTGAAGTTTACAGGATATAGGTCACATTAAAGGTGGGAAAAGTTTTGAAATGTTTTATTGTGGTCTCTCTTTTTTTTTTTTTTTTATATCACAAAAACCTGGCATTTTAACAGGGGTATGAACACTTTTTATATCGATTGTATAAACACAAATATATATATATATATATATATATATATATATATATATATACACACACACACACACACACACACACACACACACAAATGCATGCACACTTACTTGTCCATCAAATACCTACCAACTTAAACAAGAGCCAAAGTTGCTAAAATTTATAGCACTATCCAAGTCTCTTGAAATTCTGAAGATTCTGAAATGAGCAATAATTCACCTTTCTTTGGAAGGAAAGCTAGCAATAATAAAAATCAACTCTCCTTTCGTATCTCCACAGTTTGACGCATCTCCCTTGTCGACCCCACAAACAAACGGATTCATTTTATAAGCTCATACATTTGGGCCAAGAATACAACCAGAATTAATACAGATTTCTTTTGCATAACAATCAGTGAGTATGGAATTCATCTCCCTAACACAAACATAT